>NC_135871.1:25026102-25326102 GCF_031162955.1 Sander vitreus
TACTGTACAATGACAGATTCAAGTAGCTACAAAACATTGGTTGTGCTGGTATACAGACAGGACTGGAGTATGTAATGTTAGCTGTTCACTGAATATGACGTGAAAGCCCTGCCCATTTCTAGCACTTAAAGGTCCCGTGACATGGTGCTCTTTGGATGCTTTTATATAGACCTTTATGGTCCCCTAATACTGTATCTGAAGTCTCTTTTCTATAGACCTTTATGGTCCCCTAATACTGTATCTGAAGTCTCTTTTCTATAGACCTTTATGGTCCCCTAATACTGTATCTGAAGTCTCTTTTCCAAAATTCAGCCTTGGTGCAGAATTACAGCCACTAGAGCCAGTCCCACAATGAGCTTTCCTTAGGATGTGCCATTTCTGTGTCTGTAGCTATTGAGGAGGAGAGAGAGAGGGGGGGGCGTGGTCTCATAAAGTGACATTTTCATGCCATGGGACCTTTAAGGTAATTGTTATGCATTGCTCCCGGTTTGACCCAAGTGATCTTTGAATTGTCATGACCAGGGATATACCCATGTAGACTGGCATGGTTTGAATTTCCACAAGGAGGGTTGAACCCTGATCAGACAACCCTAGCCCAACCCTGGTAGGTGGTGTGAAAGAGGTATAAGTATCCAAAAATCATCCACAGTCATGAACCAGACTGACACTATTTCTGACGTAACATCGAGGCGGATGCATAAAAGAAGTTACTGACATGGTGGTACAAAAATGGAAAAGGCACAAACGTTCAGACATTTTCTCGTTCTCCAAGGAACAAAAATCTTTTAGCTCCTCTGGTAAACTGCTGCTATCTCTCCATTTCGTGCCCCAAGCAACCTCACTTAGAGCCTTCCCCTCCAGGGAGCTTTTTCTTGGCAAACAGGGCTGTTTATTTTACTAAAACAGGCCCTCACTTCAGCTGGTTTGTCTAATTAAAATGTTGCAAAAGCGTTGAGGAGTAGGTATTTTATTTAACAGCTAATTGTGCTTACGCCAGGGACTGGGATATTTTATGCATACACTTTCCAGGATCTTGGGGGAAGAACACAATTACACACACACACACACACTTTCTTGCTCATTGGTGCGATGAATTTTAAACAGTCAGGAGTATCGAGTTAATCAGTGAGAATTCAGTGGGGGAATATCAGGTTGCCTTTTAACAGGGGATGATGCATGTATGATTAACGAACAGCTCCCCATTGAACTGAACAGAATAATTGTCTTGTTTACCAACAGGTGTTTTTAATCTAGACACAGGAATTAACAATCCTCGTTTGTAAGGGCGCTCAGGGGTTGTCATGTTTGAGATGAAATGACTTTGCCATTTTTCCTTCCGTCAACAGCTCATGTCATCCTAATTGAGTGTTTTTAAGTTAATGAATTTAGAAAGGACAAGGCGCAGTCACAAAATAAATGCTTTGTTAGTGTTGTTTCTAGTGGACATTCACAAACCTAGTGTTAAGGATGTTCACTATGAGTTTGTGTCAGTACTTTTTTAATACAGCCCTTAAGTTGTTGAACTGTTCACACTTAAACAGTCATACCCAAACACACAGTTGCATCTGTAAGTACAACCACAGACTCATACGGGGTTGGCGGGGATTCATACAATGCATTGGTGAGGGTGTGTTGTTTTATGGCAGACAATGAAATACGATCCAGGAAGTCCAGTTGGAGTAATAGATAAATGGGTTAAAATACTTATCAAATGCACCAAACACTGGGGTTTCTAATGCTCCCAGACAGGATTTTACAATTAGAAAGTCATTGAGGCAAACATTTCGTACATTCACATTACAAAGTACTCTACCAGGAATGAGTGCTTGCATGTATTTCACTGGCCAACACAGTGCAGCAAAAGTTGAGGTTGGTTAAAAAGGGCCTCAAGGGCCTTGCTCAAGGGCCCCTCGGTGGTGATAATGGGGAAGAGACACTTCAGTTGTTTAGTGATCAAACCAGCAACATTCACAAGCCCACAATGACTAAAATATGAAGGGCTGCAACTTATAATTATTTTCATTGTCGATTTATCTTCCGATTATTTTCTTAATGGTTTAATCGTTTAGTCTCCTTCATAATGTCCCAGAATCCAAGATGACATCTTTAAAAACGGTCCAAAACCCAAAAACATTCAAAGTACAATCATATAAACAGCAGATCATTACACTGGATGGATGGCTTTTTGCTTGATAAATGACTTGAAAAATGACTCAATGAATCCATTATCAAAATAGTTGCTGATTAATCAATAAGTCAATTGATACATTTTTTTTTTTTATCAAGTACTCTTTTCATTTAACTTAAACATTTACTGTAGGGCTATTGTACTGAATGGCATTGTAAGGTGTTCACGGTCCATCCCTGTAGATTCCTTTTAGCAGACGTGATGCCAGTGGGAAATAAATGCATGACATTTAATTATTTGTACTCCCTGTTCTTTGGATATTCTGTCATTTTGGCAACACAAGGCAAATCCCCTTACTTGAGTGTTATCAATATAAACTACTATCAGGATTTCTTTTCCTCTAATGAGGTGTTAAAAACACTCGGGTTGTGGTATTCATTGGTTTAGGATGGTTTGGAGGAAAGTGTGAATTTGGTGAAGATATTGAGGCAGTAAGGAAGAGCGGGCGTGGGGGGGAGGGGGGTCCTCAGTGAGAGTAAAGCGTAGCTTGTATTACCTTTTCACACGTCAGCCTGAAGCTGACAGGTTGCTAAAGCAAAGGTATTTTAACATCCAATTTCAACAGTTTTGTGTGAAAATGAAAACGGAGAGAGAGAGAGAGCGAGAGGGACCTAAACTTGGCAATGGATGGAGGTTCTCTCCTATGTCATTTATTTTATTCAGTAAAAGAACCAACTGTGTATATCCCTACTGTCATTTCTCACCTATACTGAAAAGAAAAAGTAGTGGTTTTAAAAGTGCTGGATGGTATTGGTTCAAGAGATTTGTGATAGATGATTGCAAGCCACAATACCAGGAAAAAAAAAACGTTTTGGAGCTGCCTTTAGCTGATGTACCACACCTGATTTAGTCTCGCTTTGCTAGTCTACACAGCATTCCGGGATGGGAGAAAAACGTGTTCTGGTTTATTGGCATCTCTTTAAACCAATCACAATCGTCTTGGGCAGTGCTAGGCACTGGGAAAAGCTGCGGTGCCGCTGCAAAATAGCCTCGGGAAGGAACTTGTTTTGGTGGAACAAGAGTCTGTTCAAAAGTTGTTTTAGTCGTGCAACAGAAAACTCAGATTGGACAGATAGTCTAGCTAGTTGTCTGGATTTACCCTGCCGAGATCCAAGAAAAGGTTAACCATAGTCCTTCTAAATCGACCAGAGTTTAAAATGCCAACACAAAGGAAGCCCAAGGCAACGGACCTCCGGCCTAAATGACTGAAATCTGGCGGAATTTTCGTCGGCAATGGAGCAATCCCAAAAGTGGAACATTGAGGATATAGACTACACCTGATGTGAAACTGCTAAGCTTGTACACAATACATCTTACAATGTAAATACAGGAGAAAAACATTAGTTGTTTGTTCAATTGCGTTAACATTTGCTATGTTTAGATTCAGTGCAAAAGTAGGAAAAAAAGTGTGATGATCCAGAAAAAGAGTGTGGAGGTCAGAATTGTAGATGGGTGTAGAACGTGTTTGACTGCGACACAAGAGGCTGGGGGGGTCAACGTTCAATACTGGTTTGCTTCATACACATAGTCTGATCCTGATCACAATCCTTTCTTAATCTAACCAAAGTAAAGCTTCAACATTAATTCCTGACCTTGATGTTAAATGTCTGATGCTGGATGTCAGAACATTTAGCCAGAGTCTTCGTGACAAAAGGAGTCAGCAGTTATCACGGACCATTCAACAGCTTAAGATCTCTTCTGGTAAACCCTAAAAACAAAACCGGTAAGGCTGCACCCTGAAAGTTGAATATTTGAATGATAAGTCGTGACTGAGAAGTGGAGCAGTCATTTCCTTTTTTTTTGTCAGTCAATGTGCAGCTACTTCTGGGGACATTTGCTATTATCGGCAAAAAATTTAGCGTAGTGTAAGCTATTTTATTGAGTTGCCTCTTAGTAAAATGCTCTTTTATTGTGAAGGGTAAACACAGAAGAAGTGAAGCTAGCATTATGTGCTGCCGTTGTCAATATGGGTGTCTTTGTTCACGCTGGTTCAGACTACGGAGCCTCCTGTTTTTATTTTATCACCCTCGAGTTAAACACACACACACACACACACACACACACACAAAGGGATAACTTTGCTCGTTTACTTTATTACGTGCACGTCTTTGTTGCCCTGCACGTCCCGCCAAGCCACGTTCAAAAATCTGGAAGCTCAATAAGTAGTTGGTTGTTACTATATAAAAAAAAAAAGAAAAGAATAGTCTAATATTAGTATTGAACAGCCAAATCCGATTCGACTGACAACGTTTTAAGTCCTAAGGACTAAAATATATGAGTAGAGAATATGGCTTAACTTACATTTTTAACTTGTTTACAACTGTCTAAACTGCCAAGTGATCACCATGCATAATCATAACAGCAATAGAAGCATGGCATAAGGCAGAAAACTACTGGACAAAATGCTTCAAATTATTCTCTGTTTAAGTTATTAAATTAAAGTGAAAAAGACTACAAAAGCAGCAAAATGTTATACTCTGATTTTCTTTTCTTTTTCGACCAATGCTGATCACAAAAAGTTGATAAAACATTTAAAAGAATGATTCCACATTCATTTTTTTTGCCGAGAGTAAGCTACCACTCTCATGTCTGTACGGTAAATATGTAGCTGGAGTCAGCAGCCAGTTAGCTTTTTCACTCAGTCACTAATTTACATTTACACAAGTATACAACCTCTTTTCTGCTATTTAAAATAAATCATAGTATCCACACCAGATTGAGGCTAAAATTAGAGCCATTTTTTAAAGCCCTCCTCCCCTCCAGTGAGCCTGGTACGATCCCATCCTATTTAGAAAAGGGTTAGCCAGGATTAAAGGGTGTTTTCTGTCGCTCTTATCTAGTGTTTGAGCACTTGATCACGGAGGCGTGCCCTAATCCGAACATCGATGCGGTTCCATCAACACACTCTTCTGAAGCAAAGGGGATGTTGGGTCTTGTTTAGATGGGGTCACACACACACACACACACACACACACACACACACACACACAGAGAAACACACAGATCCCTTTTTAAAAAAGGAACACTGTTTCTGCTGTTGCTCGCTTTGATAGTTGATGCCAAACGTCTAATCTCATAAACTTCTGCTTGTTCTCTGTTGACGGACTCAAGATTTAAGATCTGTGAAGCGTATGTGTGTGTGTGTGTGTGTGTGTGTGTGTGTGTGTGTGTGTGTGTGTGTGTGTGTGTGTGTGTGTGTGTGTGTGTGTGTCTCAGGTCTGTGTGGGTTTGTTTGGAAATCTAAGTGGGAGATTAAGTCAGGTTGGTTGATCATCAGTGGATTTGTTTACAGCCGGCTTTAGACAGAGATGATAAGCTTTTTATGTCAGATCTGTCATGAATAATTGCAAATGTTTGGGGCTTCTGATGTGTGTAACATGATAGCCCACATGTGATGGGGGCTTTCCATCAGTGTAGTTAAGCAATCAGCAATTGTGTCATTTTTAAAAATTACTTTTAATACCATTTATTATTATATTATTTATCACCTTAAATTTGAGAATACATCAACATGCATCATCAACATGCCCTGGATTTCTTTCAGTTACCCGGCTTCACCTAACCTAACAACCGCGGTCCCGCATAAGCTGTGTCATGACAGTGGTTAACAACTAGTTCAGTCAACCCAGGGTTTCCCAGGCCAGCGAAGCGCACGTTCACATAAAAGAGGCGGGGTTTGCACAGCACGACCAATCGCAAACATCTACCAGAGCCACATATTTTACATAGGAGCAGCAAACTATAATTCTACATAAATATGAAGAACACAGACACGGTTTTACAGGCAAAACGCAGGAAGGAGAGCTGTTATGCGTAAATCACAAAGCTTATCAATATCACTTCCCCATCAGTCAGGCACAAGATCTGACCATAATTACACTTTTGCTTTCCATAAACTGCTTTAGCCTATTATTTTATCAGTTGCAACCCTGGCAGTGGTAAGCAATCGCGAGAGAAAATAAAAAATATAAAAACATAATTCAAACCGATGTGCGCATTGGCAACACCTGGCTCAAGAAGCCGACAAATAGCCTATACGTAATTCCCTCCGCTGAAAATATATACATCTTTCATAAAAATACCCATCAGGGAATGTTAATGGGGTTGTCACTCTCTAAATGTTTTAACTTTTATGAGCGTACCTCTCTCTCTCTCTCTCTCTCTCTCTCCGCGCACGGAGCTCCACCTGATCTTCTAAGAATTGTGACGCCGTTATCAATCGAGTATTGATTGGTCAGTAGGCGGTGCTTTTACACCGGTTGATCTCTAATCTCCAACATAACCTGCTCCCGAGGTTAGATGTTCAGCATAAATTATCATGGCGATTTAACCCGGTAACAAGTGATCCACCGTCGTGATACACAAAACACTGGGTTAAAACTGAAGTTACCTCGTTAACACCAAATCTTGCTTCGTAGTACAGGCCTCTGGAGTGCTAAACTTTGTTGTGATGCAAATTATAATATGACTACAGACACATTTCAATCTTCCACTTCCATTTTAGCCTATTAAAAGATGTGGGAAAGAAAATTAATTAACCACAAGGGCTCAAAAAGTGCTGGACTTAGGGCAATGGTTTCAAAACGAAAGATAACAAATCATAGATTGGTTGAATTGAACACAAAGACCATTTAAATTAGCAATTGTATTTAGGGCAAGCAGCGAACTGGGGAAAGGCGGAAATTGGAAACATGGTTAACAGCAGAAGATGAGAGTTCAACAATGAAATGCACAATAAAATAATCATGCTCTAGATTTTCATTAACATACCCATTTCAGAGTTTATAGGCTTATGTCTACGAACAAGGCAGATATAGACAGACTGAGTATGGTCAAATGAGAAAAAAATGACCCTCTGCTTCCCTTGTGGGCCTGCTGGCTATTTGACAGGACTGTAGATCATACTCTTAGATGAGTTGTAATTGCAAGTGACTGTTCTGTGTTTCTCAGAAGTGGTCGTGTGCGTGTGTGTGTGTGTGTGTGTGTGTGTGTGTGTGTGTGTGTGTGTGTGTGTGTGTGGTGGAAGGGGGGGGGGGTCAGTGGTGTTTTTGTTTAAATAAAAAGAAGTGTTGCATTGGCTGTGGATTCTTTAGGAAATTGCTGTCGCACACACAGGGGCTGGAGCCGGGGCCAGGCGACGGAGAGAGGAGAGTCTGGCTCCCAGCACCATTACTATGCCTGCTGGAGCCACGGAGGCCAAGCTGTGTGTGAGAATGAATGTGTATTTTGATAGTACTGCAAGCTTTTGGGGGCCAAGCTGGACACGGGTTGGATATGTAACTGTGGGTGTAGGTACTTGTGATAGTATTCTATTTGGGCTTAAAAAGATGTAATGTTATTAAATCTTCCTCTTTTGAATCTACATCCTTTTCACAATACATGCTTGCACTTTGTCGTTTAGGTTTGATCTCCAATGTATATACAAGCTCTTTGTCCATCTCTCTATCTCAGTTCTTTACAGTTAATAAAGATTTAATTAAGGAACCAAAATCAATTCTTATTGTGTGCTTGTGTCTATATTTTGATTACACAGAAAGATTAATATTGAATGGGGGGGGTACATGTGTACTATGTAGGTGTTTTTTTTTTTTTTTACACATCACCAAAGTCCTTGTTAAGAAGGTAAAGCTATAAATCTCTGCAACGCAAACGGAAAGCTGGAGTCGCCACTCTGGAGAAAAACAGACTAAACACTGATGACCCCCAATGTTGACCTTACACACACACACGCATGCACGCACATACATACGCGCGCATTTTCTGACCTGCTGTCCCAATGGTTAAGTTTCGGTCTAGCTGGTGAAGCAAACCAGAGTAAAAGGTCAGTATATCATAAAAAGTTAGTAATTTCATTTTCAGGATATTCGGAGGTGGGCAACCAAAAAAACAGCATGTTCCTCTTAAAAACTGTGCCAGTGCATATTTTATATTATTGGAGCAATGATTTTTTTTATAATTAACCAATTAATTAGCTGGGTGAAAAAAGCACTTTCCAAAAAAGCTCCTGCACAACTATCTGACTTGCAAAAATACCTTTTGGTACTAGACCTTCATCAGGCATTGCCTGGTCAACTTTTGACTTACTCGTCCACTCTTTTCAGCTCTTAAAAGCAAGACTAATTGGGGATTGTCCAATAATCTATTACTATTAATTGGAATTTTCCTGTATGTCATTGACGCACTATGCAGCAAGCTCTAAAAGTGATTAATTAAATGAATACGTTTTGGTTATATTATGCCGAAGGGGGCAAAGAAAATGTTTGTTTGTTTTTTTTCCCCTGAATCGACATAGTTCAAGTGAGGGAGCATAAGAGATGAAATGTTGATATATGATAAATCTGCAATTTAACACACATTTCTTATAGAAATACAAAGAGCTTGATCAATCAGATCTGTGACAACCATTTTCATTGTTTGAGAAGGGATGAGCAGTTATGAGAGTCTCTGTCTCCCTCTGCTGGAACAGACTGGTGAAGGCAAGGCAGCAATTCGACCAGCCTGGTAACCCAAGTCCCAGTGACTTCAATTTGCCCCCCAAACTCCTTAGATCGACCTTTGACCTGATACCACACACTGGGGCGACCTCATTTATCACCTGGATGTGGAGTGTTGTGATAGGGGGGGGGGGGGGAAGAGGGGGTTGGAGGAGTGTATATGCCAATGTTGGTTTTTAAGGGAGAGTGTGGCTTTTGGGGATGTAAGCACTCTTGAATGGAAAGGAGGCTTTTATGTACATGTACAAAAGTTACAGACAGAGAGACGCTGTCTGGTTAGATTCTGATTGGCTGGGGAGGGGGGGGGGGATGCAGAGAGGTCAGGGAGTCAGGCCTGATGAATGTTTTGTGATACTCAGAAGGGGTCTCCATGAGGGGGGGAGCACAGTGTGGTGTGGTTTGAATTAGAGACAAATTGACTTCTTAAAAACCTTTGTACTTACTGTTGTGGCTAGGGCTGCTCCTGAAATGAGCAGAGAAAATGTGAAAGACATCATGCTTATAACAGAAAGGTGCACCAACAATTTCATTTCTGCTTATTTTTGCCAATTGTTCACCTTTTTTCTTCCAATTTGGGATGCCCATTTCTCTATGCACAGCATCCTTGTCACTGCCAACCTTATATCACCTATGCTCTGTGTTGCCAAATATTAACAAAGGGACACAATGAGATTTAGTTGAAAGTGCAACAGGCTTCAATATTTCAACCAACATAAGATCGAATATGGAGTTTTTGAGAGACAAGCAAAATCTCAAGAAAACACCAACAAATTGTGTTTTAATTACTTCTGAGTGAAAAAGACTTTGTTAAACAATGAAATTCAGTCTGTGCTACAGAAATGAAATATTGCTCAGTAAGTCCTCTAAGCTACCCCTTTTCTTCCCTTTTAAACAGTTCATCAGTTTGACTTTTAAACAACTCCAAATCAAGAGAAACACCACTCACTTTCAAATTAAATTAGTTTATAAAATGGGTTGTTGTGATGCGGAACCTCGTCATATGCATGTAGCACACATATCAACATTAGCACTAGTGGTTGACGAATTTGGGTTTTTCAATGGCTGATGCCGATATTAACAGAGCAGGGTGGCCGATGGCCGATATAATGCGAATATCACGTTGTTGTTGTTTTGGATCTAAAAAAAAAAAAATACACCAATTTAATAATGATAAATAAGTTAAACATTGATGAACTTAAATGAACATTTATTTAACACCGTTGTTGTCTGCCTCGTCTCTGTTTAGTCTGTGTTTAGTTTTCGGCTGTAACATGCAGCATAGTTTGGAAAAAACGACAAACGTCCTTTTTTTAAACATTTCGTTGTTGTGTGGACGGCCCCTAAAAGGCTACACAGTTACATTTGCTTACTGTCCCACAACCATCCCAAATGACAAATCTGATAAATGTTTTACTTGTCAGGAGTAGCAGTGGGGGCTGGGGAGTTTTTCGAGCCCTGTAAGCTAGTAGCTGGTTGAAGGATTGCTACCGTGATGCTAACGTATGCCTGTATAAGGGTGAAATTGACACAATGGGAAGCGCCAACTTCGTTCTACAGCAGCCACACTCACAAGGCTGACTGCGGATATGTCTACAGACACTTTTTGTTAATCGGCCCCGTCAGCTCATGCATTGACCGATGCAGATAATCTCAAAATGGCAATATAGGCCCGATGAATCAGTCAGCCGATAACTAATTAGTACACACACAAACATAAACACTCCCGTTAAGTGAATGCTGAATGCTACACAAGGTTTGTCTGAAATGCTAAGATGCTAAATTGTTTCACCCACCAGGACAACAAAATGCTAACATGAATGAACACACCACATATTTCAAAGCAGCCACAGCAATTACGCACAGCAAAAACACTACAATGAAGAGTAAAAACTGCTAGTGAGAGGAAGAAAGTAAGTATGACAAAGGTATCCACATTCCCCAGAAGTGACAGGTAAGCAAAAACTAACAGCCCTTTTTCAACTAATTTTGACATGTCACAGTAGAAAACAGCACTGCTGCAAATAATGAATTGAATGATGGCGGAATTCCATTGTGCATGCTTGCTCACAGTCACAGCTTACTAGGACACTGGGAATGAACATAACCATGTTGATATTATTAGTAACATCTGTGCTTTTCCTACAATGACAAGTCAAAATGTCAGACAAATAAAACCCAACAAAGGTTAGTCCTCATGATATCTATATAGGCCTTTATACATAGATACATGACATTCTGCCAAACCTAAAACAACCAATTCCCTTAGCTTCCCCACTTTGGATCTATAGGCTATGTTATAATGAAGACCTAGAACCAAGACATATCTTAAAGAAATCAAATGAAATGGCCTTAAAGTGCCCGGCAGCAGTAATAAGAAGTTCTTATCACTCGTTTCTTATGTATACTGCAAAAGAAGCATCACCGACAGGATATAACAGTTCATTTTTTTTAAAACAGTGCAATGAGAATATGTCTTTGATTGTGTTATGTGTGTGTATAGAGCTACAATGTCAACCAATCTAAAATGTAGTAATATATATATAGTTGCAACTAATAATCATTTTCCCTTTTGATCCATCTGTTGATAAGTTGTAGCCTACTATTCCTGGATTTAATCTTCTTGTCTGTAAAATAGTGAAAAACGCCCATCACAATTTCTCAGAGCCAAAAGTCTTGTTTTGAATCTGCTTGTTTTGTCCAAACAAATGTCCAAAACTCAATAGATAAACTAGCTAAGATGTTATATGCAGTGATTAAAAACAGAAAAAAAGTAGCAAATCCTCACATTTGAAAACTGGACTCAGTGACTGTGTTGCATGTTTAGCCTTCTTGATAAGCTGAATGACTAAAACAATAAATCAATGTTGTAAATATGCTATATATATATATATTAAAAAAAAATAAAAATACACTGCACTGTGAACCGTGACAAATTAAAGATCGAACTATCTTTCCTACAGTAGATTGTAGCACTCCCGCGTGTAGACTCCAGCTGAAGCTAGTTCAGCTCATTGGCAAGTATGCCTAGTTAGCTTTAGCTCATTTAGCTTTCCAACAGCAAGTCAAAATCCAGTACACCTGTAAAAACGGGGAAGGGGAAAGACAATATTTAGGCCTACGTTACAGTGTGGCATATATTACAGCCTGATATCTAGAGCAATTTCATTATAAATGGCAAATTTTTATAATACTTGTTGATACCATATGTATATGTATGTAGGCTAAAATACTCCGTCAACCCCAGCTGCCACGCTTTCTGATTGATGTTGACGAAACCGTGACGCAACATTTCTACCGATTAAACGCATAAGTATAGGCGTCCATGCACACAATATGGGACTGTCCCAATACCAACACCTGCGATCTTGAACATCTCAAGTAGCCTACTCGTTCACGCGCCGCCAGGTGGTAAACAAGTGTGTCCCAGGTATGAAGTATGCAAACAGCCTTGTACCTTTCTTAAAGGTACAATGTAACATTTCTGCATTAAAATGTCTAACGACTATACCTATGTTATATATTTTGTTGAGTTGTGTACTTACACTATCCTAAATGTGTCCAACAACGTTCAAACCCAGATAAATCTGTTATTTTATTTTAATGACACATAAAACCTCTGACCCCGCTGGTTCCTCTAACTTCCGTCAAATCACGGGAACCCAGATGATACGTTCGAGACTAATTGTAAATCATCCCAGATGTCCCAGAAAGAATAATAATACAGCTTGCGGCAGAAAATTACATATTGTACGTGTTTGTGATATGCTAAAGTCAGCATCTAAACACCGCAAAGTAATAGCAGAACCTCTACAGGTGGTTATCACGTATTAACACTACGTTGATGATACTAATAATATGGCATTTCTGACACTGACAAGATAAATATTAAATATATACTTGTATCAAAGATTTTGAGAAATATGTTCTAAAAAATGTTTTCGACGGAAGACATTTCAAATAATAATTCATGTTGTGTCTCTATTATGTATAGTGGATCCACATGCTTTTAGAAAATTTGATTTCATGTCTTTATGAATGGTATTACTCCTCTCAGCTGTCAGCTGGAGAGGTGCCAGTTCACCTGCAGGGCCCTTGAGCAAGGCACCAGACCACTGCTCGAGGTTCATTGGCAGACCCCTCGCTCTGCCATCTCTCCATTAATGCATGTATAGGTCCTGTTTGTGCGTTTGTGCGTGTGTGTGTGTGTGTGTGTGTGTGTGTGTGTGTGTGTGTGTGTATTATGGGCCTGTCTGTAATATGTAATACCAACAGAGGGAAAAAATGTATGTCTTCTACTTCTGATTGTAACCGTAATACTGTATGCTTGATCCTACTTATTTGTGACTTACTTTGTCTTATTCTTTACCCTATGGGAGGGACTTGTGGGTTTAAAAGGCCGCCTCAAATGAAGAAATCTGTTCTGTCTCGAGTTACACTTCAGCTGTTATCTATTTTCCACACCTTCAAGATCCCCTCCAGACAAACATAAAAGAATCTGAAAAATAATTTGTTTCCGATATGTTTTTCCACAATAAAAACTTAACTTTTTTGAGTGAAGGGGAATATTTTAGAAGAACTGTTTGTTTTTTTTGTTATTGGGGTTTTCTTTGGTCACACAGTATATGATATTAGTGTTCATGATATCATTATTTTGATTTCTTTGACTAGGGGCCCATTATTTAAGACGCTGCAGCAATTATGTTATGTGATATTACTGTAAAATTTGGATATTATGAATATCTGTCTCCCAGAGCTGGGAAACAGAAAAATGAGACTGAAGTTGTAGTGTTTACTCCAGTGATGATGAATGGGAGGCTGACTTTGTGTGTGTGGACTTATTAACTGTTCATATACACAAGGGAGCTTTGGATGAATGGCCCTTCAATACCCTGAGGGGAAATATCTTCTGCATGAAGTACATACAGAATATAAAGCAAATATTAGGACAGCATAAGGATACAAAAACAACACACACACACACTGACAGAAACCAGACAGTTTTTTTGCAAAAAAAAAAAAAGGGTAGTACTTTTTATGGTAACAAAGACAGTTCTCGAACAGAAAATACTTCTTAAGGACATGCTTTTTGATAATTAAATAGCATTTACCATGTTTTTTTAGTTCACATACTAAATGCCTAAATCAATTCCTAGTCAAAAACAGGTTTAGCTATCCATTAAGGAACATCTGGATGTTTTGAATTGCAGTAAACTGATGTTCTTTCTCTTTTTAACTTTTGTTAAGTTTTATAAATTGTAACAATGATAATAAGTCGTATATGTACACCTGAATGTTTACCAGATATGGGACGTAGTGAAACTGGACATTTCATTACAAAAAAGGCTGGGTTTACTATTGGTATATACCAATGGTGTGCATGTATATTAATGTTTATCCGTTTCTTAGCGTCTAAAACAATATAGGTTGGCAGCATGAGAAAACATTTTCCTTTCATTCCAGTTCATTTAAAAAGGAGACTTCAGACTGGCTTTAGTCTGAATTTTCACATTTAAACCACACGGTGGCAGCCTAGACCCCAAATGATTGCTTAAGGCTGATGTCATAAGTTCTCAAATTACAAAAATGTCCATTTACTAGGAAAGATAATATAAACGTAAATGTCTGGTTGCAGTTGCAGTCTACAAGGTTGCACTTTTATCACCTGCTTCAAAGTTGACTGATAACTCCAACATCCAGATCTTCAGACAGGACCAGACATTCTCCAAATGTTTCTGAAGACAAAAATCAAATGGAATAAGCCATCTATTGTAAAATGTTAAACTGTGTAGGACACAAAATCTGTTGTTTTTAGGGCAACTACCAACTGATGGAGAGACTTCAGAGTGAGGGGGCCTTGCTCAAGAGCACCTTGGCAGTGCCCAGGAAGTGAACTGGCATCTCTACAGCTACCAGTCCACACTCCGGACTTCGGTCTGCACGGGGACTTAAACAGGTTCCCAACGCAGCTCCCTATGGACTGAGCTTCTGCCACAGTTTAATGCCTAATCAACAATGTTGTGGTAACAGTGTGTAAACAATAAGCTATGTCATGTTCAAATCGCTAATGTACAGGTATATCATTATCAAATAACTTTCATGAGTCAAACGCTACTATGGGCTACTTATAATGGTTTTATTTTATTTTTTTAAAAGCCTAATAAAAAGTACTGGTGCCCCTGAAATCAGCAGTTTAATGATTTTTTTTTTTTTAAAGGAGTTACTGTATTATTGTTATACTGCTGTCCTTTGGTCAAACTCTTTACTTCAAACATGTAGGATGTAGGGAACACCAGCTGAGGGCGCTACACGACTACAGTTTCAAACTAAGATGTGTTGATTTACTTCACAAAGGCAATAAGAGATTACACACAGCTGCTATGGATTACCTGAGAGGCTCTCACAGATATGGTTGTAAAAAGTTAACAAGATTAACTAGAAAATCCCTTTAATCTTTTTTGTTGACGAATTGACGAAGACAAGTCTTAGGTTTTTTTTCTAGTTTATTCAATGAAATGATCATTCAATCTATACTATTTTATTAGCAAAAATGTTAAAATGACCAACTCCAAGTGGCAAGCAATGTGTGCCTTTGGTATTTTTTGAGATACGCTACCTATAGTTACCTCATTTATAATCTAACACACTGAGTGGCGAGTTTACAGTGACCACCCCACCGTATTTTTATTTCCTATGAAATAAATATATAAAATAGGCTATATATTATCTCAATAGGATCGTATCTTATATGTAGGCTATTATAAGGATAGGAATTTATAGGATATGTCAAAGAAAAAAGGTGACATGGCCGGATTTGAAATCAAGGATCCGTAGAAGAGAAGGGGGGGGGTCATCTATCAAGGGCCCCTATGGCTTGCAGCCATCGTGGGCCCTCCACCAAAATGTAGATCGACGTCACCGCTTCCGCCCTGAATCCCCCCTCCCCTCCCTCCCTCCCCCGGCGTCGTTGGAGCTGCTCGGCTGCCTGCAATCCAACATGGAGTAGAGAGAGATGGGGCTCTAGCGGGGCCACCCCTCGGTAACAACAGCGACGACGCGCTTTTTACGCACAACTGGAAGAGAAGTCGTCGGTGAAAACATGCGCCTTATTTAAAACGGAGAGTGTGCCTTGTGTGTTCGTTCGTGCGTGCGTGCGTGTGTGTGTGTGTTTGAGGAGGGGGGGAGCGAAGAGAAGAGCTGGATTCGGGTACTAAATTGTCTGTATAGGCTACGTTACCTACTGAAGGCGATG
The DNA here is from genome assembly GCF_031162955.1 of Sander vitreus. Classification (NCBI taxonomy): domain Eukaryota; kingdom Metazoa; phylum Chordata; class Actinopteri; order Perciformes; family Percidae; genus Sander; species Sander vitreus. Next base: position 25,042,034 of record NC_135871.1, read on the forward strand.
GGGTATTAAAAGGTATAAGAAAGGTGCATTTGCGATCCAGAAGAAACTGGGTGTCTTCGGGGGGAAATAGGGGAAAAGTGAGGAAAAAGAAGACGGGAGGCTCAGCCAGTCGAAGGCAAGCCAAAGAGCCGACACTCGCACAAAGGCGCAGGGGGATTTATGCGGAATTGGAGACAGAATCGGAGGAGCAGCGGTGAAAGAATGACGAGCGAAAAGTATGCAACCGCCGTGGTACATTACCTGAGGTGAAACGAGAAAATGATAGAAGAAACACACCCAAACGAGTAAGTACTATGGCTCAAATATTTCTCTATCAGTCTCTATTTTGTCGCTTCTCCCAGTGCCTACAAGTTGGAGATGACTGGGGCAAGTTGGTGGAATGTGCAGCCTAACACTCCAGCTACAAAGCTGGTTTTCATGTATGATTTGCATTTACTTTATTCTCTCGATGGGATTTGGTAGCATAATGCATTGACAGTGCTATAGAAAATGGTTTTTCAGGGCCCCCACCTTGGTGTAGACTAGTCTCGAGAAGGCAAGAGAGAAAGAGGAGGAGGAGGAGGAGGAGGGGAATAAGCGTGGGTGGATCGGAAACATTTTCTGAAAGGATCTGAAGCGAGAGAGCAGGCCCTGTTGCAGCGTAACTTAGAAACTCAAACACGCCCCGAAGTTACCTTTCACAAATACACAAACAGCAGCGAGCTCACGCACCTCTTGTTTGTGCAGTAAAAAAAAGAACAACCCGACGGCGTTTACAGAGGAAATTTCGAATCGTTATTTGGCCACATCTGTGTGTTTGCTTCCAACCGAAGGGGGAAGTCTCACAGGATATGAGATATCCGATATGCCTCATCCGCCATCTCTTTCTCAATCGCCCTCATTTGCATAGCCTACCGCGCTCCATTCATAAAAAAAATACCGATTGTAAATGACTTTTCCTGAAAAAAATACGCGTCCGTTTTTCTTTGATTCGAACAACATAAGCTCGTTTCTGTATGACAGACAGACCCATGGGTAGGCTACGAACTGCAGCTAATATAGAGCCGTAGGCTACAATGTGTAGGCCCACCGACCTGTTTAAACGACACCCGGCCTATTTGGAAGCGCTTGAAGCTTAAAATTAGCTTCGCCGAGAAGGAACTGTTGCCTATCTTAATATGAATTAGGCTACTAAATTTAATAATGGCAGGTGGCAGAACGCTTTTAGCCTTTTATGTGAATATTATCAAAACAAACACGAATAGACCACCAGGTTTAAACACAGGCAGACAATAGTGTTTTTCAATGTAGGTATGCAGACGGATTGCCAAAATCAATCTCTTGAGGCTCGAATGAAAATGTGCAGACATTTGAGCAGGCGTGCCAGAGCCATTTAAATTATGGGCTCCCAGTTTGCCTTTTTTTTTTTTTTTTTCAACTGCATTGGCCATATCGACAACTCCTGTCTCTGCCAGAGTGAGACTAACGTTACACGGGGCTGTGCTCGGTAGGAATGTCTGCCTTGCAGATCTCTGTCGGCGGGGGTGGAAGGGCGAAGGGCACTGTAGGGGATGTTTGCGCTGCTGTGGCGTGACGCAGTCTCATTCATAAAAGCCCTCTAACCTTCAGCGCGTTCCCATTCATGCCTGATGGCCGTACTCTGCTCTATGAAGCCAGCGAACAGCGACTCTGTCTGTCTCTCCTCGGTTACACCATGGATGTATTAAGAGAACGGGTTACACGGACAGACAGGAGAAAGAGGCTGAAACCGAGCCCCAGTTTGTACCTCTCCTGTATTAGCTAACACTGCAGACTGTAATGAGAGGCACAAACTAGGGCTAGCTGCAACCACGTTAGCTACGTTAAGAGATTGTTAGAACCAACCTGAATTCACTCGTACAGTCTGAAACTGTTTAAATGTCCCCCGGGTTCCTCCCTGACAGTAGCTACACATTTATTGCCTTTTCTGAGTCCTATATTTCTAAACAAACAGTTGCATTAACCCTGAATTTAAAACTGCCCCTCACTTCCGGGCGAAGAAGCGTTTCTATGGTGATGACGTGGGGTTCTTTTCTCATGGCGGCGTGTGCAAATTGGACCACGCCCACGATCGTTGATTGACTCGTTAGCAAAACAAAAGCTTTTTGTCCTCCTGAGAATGTTTTTCTTTTCTTTCTTTTTTTAAAGAATCTGGTTAAAAAAAAAAAACGTTCCATAGATCTGTCAAACATGTTCAAAAACATTTCATTTAAACATGTACTCAGTTTAATTTCCTTACTGTTAAATTTAATTTAAACTGATATCTTAAGTCTTCTGCAAATTGAAGTTTAATAAATGCTAGTATCTACAGTAGAAATTCATTTTAATTAGTGCTGATGCTAACTCTTGACTGACCAATGTCAATTTATCTTTGGATTCTCATTGGCTAATGTTTATCCAGACTGGGTTGACCTAAAACATCCAACAGCTGCATATCTGTATTCATATCTAAATGAATGCATTTTACAGAATCACCTATCATTTGCCTGCTACCTGCTGTGTCATGTCACTTAGCTACACCAGCTAACCTAAGATTGCTAAGCAGAAGAGTATTGAACTGTTTTGTTTCAAAACTGTAATGTGCAACTGTAAATTATAATGGGAAAAGAACACTTGGCATACTGTTTTTAATGACCAGAACACACGGAGCCGATAATCGGCCGTTGGACAGTCTGGCGAGGTCAGTGACTCGAGTCTGTTCAGTGTGTTCCGTGTTCGTTTAATACATCCATGGTTCCGTGCCGTAGTCCTTCATTTTGGCCGATTTGACATGTATAATCGGCAGGGCGGGCACTGCCGGCAGTCAGACTCAAATGACCCAGCTGATTGGTAGAGTGCTAATCTTGGAAACGGGGAGCGGAATAAGCGTGACTAAAGTCTCTCAAAATCTGATGAAAATCTTTTAAACTGACCTTTGTCGATCTGAAATGAAGACAGATTCAGCAACTGCACGGCCTATTTCTCTCTTAAAATGTTTTCAGAAACACGTTTCGATGAACTATTTTAGTACAATACGAGATCGTATTCTGAACAAGCCATCATGACGGGCTGTCTTTGAATTTCCGGAGAAACCAGACCCACATGACGCGTTCATCCAATCAGCCGCCAGTTTTCATTTTTGGGCAACAACACAGATTAGCGCCACCTGCTAGTTATGGAGACGTATTACGTCTCTCCGCTTTGGTGTGTTCGAGGCACTTTTTTGACCAATTTGGGGAGACTGATCAGTCCAACAGTCTTTTCTGCTAACGTTTGGCCGTCGGCTCTGTGTGTCTGGGCCTTTAAATATAGGCTATTTCAGTTGCAGTGGTACACAATGTTCAATTTAGGTTTATCTATTGTTATTCATTTGGCATTGTAGGAGTAGATTTCAACAATATTTCTCTACAAATATATGCTGTTCTTTGTAAAATGTAATAGTAACCTTTTGGTGCTACTAAATGCTGTGTCATACAAAAGCGTTTATTGTCTTATTACCGGAAGAAATTGAATCATTGTGCCGTTATCTGCTAGTTTGTGTGTTGTGGGTTTCTTATCAGAAGTAAAGCCATTTTATGAGATTAAGGCAGGGTCAGGAAATAAAAGTCACACCTTTATACATTTTGTGTCATGTTAAAAGGTGCAGCAGTGTACCTTGCCTCTGATTATTATACCGATATTTCACAACCTCTCTTACTTCTTAAGGGGTTAATTGTGTCTGTATAGTGGACTTTTTTTCTGATGATGCCTGCTATGGAGATTGGTCAGTTGAGCAGGTGAGGCCTTCAGATGTGCATTCAATCAGATTTGGTGTGTCAGTTTTGCTATCAGCATGCAATGTGATTACAGGCACGTACACCCATACATATTGTTTGTGAGGGCCTTTTGTTGAGCTGAACTAAATTATAACCTCAGTCATCATGTCCTCAATTTGGAGCATGGGCCTTGCTCTTTGCCCTGTCCTTCTGAGGGCATTATTTACCTTTTTTATAGAAGAACAAGATCTCTCTTGCGCGCACACACACACACACACACACACACACACACACACACACACACACACACTGTAGAGTCACAACACAAGCAGAGGATATATTGATCTGGTGTGTACTGCTGCAGGGTCAGCATGTGCACTGTCAGGAGATGCCCGGTGACATTCAGCTAAGGTCAACGTAGCAAACGAAATATAATCCATCCCTGAACTAAAAGCACTCATCAACTGGCAAACACAGCAGTGAGGAGTTAGCAGGTCTGCATGTTTCCTCAGCAGGACTGTACTGTTCCTGCCATATATTTTTCTACGTTGGCGTCATTCGACATTGAGACTATAATAAACTTGACAGGTGTGGAATTTGGGACAACAAAACAATGCATAATTAGCAGAAAAAAAAACTTGCTATCATAAAGCTGCATCTACATTGATGCATCATTCAACTATGTAACAATTGCACATTTTGTTAAAGGAATAATCCATCCATAGATACATGTGACACTGTTATAAAAGTCACTGTGTGTTGAAAGTTTACTTTTCCTGTTGTACCCATTTGCCCTCAATTGGCCCTGTCTCTTATTTTGCTAAAGTGATTTCCTACATTTCCACAATACAACAAGCCGGAGGACATGAATGTGTTGCATTTATCTGTAAGTTGTACATATATGTGGGGAAAAAAGGATCGCAATATGGGCTAAAGAGGGTGTTTTTTGTACTCAAAAAGCGAGGCCCCTTTACCTAAAATGCAACATGTGTTGGAGCTGCGTTGCATTCTGGTCTTTTGAGGCTGCAAGAAGTGTAGAAATTTTTTTTTCTGTCTCTTCTGAAATTATCCTGAGAGACTCAGGTTGATGTTTTAGATGTAAATAAAATATAAATATTTCCTCCGTCTCCTTACTCCGTTTGTGGCTAGCTAACACATGTTTTATGAATACAGTATTTGTTTTATTAATAGTTACATTTATGTACTATTTTTACGGTATATGCAGTGTGGAAAGAAAAACCAAAAGAAACATTACAATCTGCAGAAAAAAAGAAATATATGACAAGCAAGCTACAAAATAAGCCAGTATTATCTTAATAACAGATACAATCTATGAGAGAGGACGTATCTGGATGAATATATATATATATATATATATATTAAAGTCCTGTCCATATGATGATATATATGGATCCCAATATAATTAGCGTAACTAATGATGTAAGTGTAACATAAAACACACACACAAAGCAAATATGGATAAAATTCCATGTCCACAAATGAACTTCCTTTGCATTTTTTCCTCTCTCTTTCTCTGTACTCCCCCCACACACACACACACACACACACACACACACGCATCATGTGGAAGAGATCCTTGTTCACAGAGTTTCCTGTGTTTTACAGAGAAGCTCATCACTGGTTGCTATCCGGAGCCTTTATATAATGGCCAGCGCTGTTTATATCTTGAGACCAAACAATGGACCCAGATTGTTTGCCTGTTTTTTTTTGTTTTTTTTTGTTTTTTTTTTACTAATCTCTGCTCATCAGCTGACTGGATGACCAATATTATAATAGCTTGAGTTTTCATTCATTTCACTCACAATGTGTTTTCCCGCTGTCACACCAAGTATACAACAATCCACTGTGCTGGTTATTAAAGACTCAAATTCTTTTCAGCTCATCGGTGAATAAACTCTGTGAACTTTCACTTATTCAGTAGACAGTGCAGGTTACCTTTGACATCATAGTACCCAGATGATTTGGCATAAATCAACACACACAGTTCAGTTTGCGTGCATGTAATGTGTGTGCTTATGTAGACAAATACTGTTGTTCCGGCCGATTTCTAAAAAGAGAGATGAGACAGTAACATAGCTCGTATAATGTAGCTTATTATTTCTCCACATATGACATTTAAAAGGAAAGTAGATCATTTTGTAGGACACATTTTAAAGTTAATCTTGTTCGGTTTTGTGTCTGATGACTTGGCTGACCATATCTAAAACTATTTTGCTGTGCAGGCTAAAGAGTTTGTTCCTGTTACATACAAGCTCTCAGTCCTTCCCTGTCTTGGTTTATGTTTAGTCACTCTTCCACAGTTTCAGATCTTTGGTGATCTCACCTACACTAAAAGGTTTGTGCCCCCCTTTAAACACTACTCTCATTTTTAGTTGTAATGCAGAGATTAACAGTCATTTGAAGTTATGTCAGACGGATGCTTCTTGGAAACTGGATGTTTTCGCGTTAACAAAACTATTCATACAACACATAATAGAGAAAGGCTACAGGTTATTCAAAACTAGCCACAAATAGCGATATCAGGAAACGTTGCAGCCCATCATGTGTAGTGGTAAATATACCAGCATATTTAGACAAGGGAAGCCCTAAGAGAACTGTGTTCCTAGTGTTCATTATGCAAATAATTTCAGTTGGTTTGGTGCCCTGGAGCTGGACCACAGGCCATCCAATTACAAGATAAACCATTGACATCTGATAGTTTATGTAAACGAAGACTACCTGATTAAACACACCAAGGTTGACATTTTGATGGTTGTCGATCACGGATGCAGAGCGCATTATAGAAAGCCCCTCATCACTTGATCTAAAGTGGTAAGCCTACAGTATAAGAGGATATGAAGCATTATAGAGGGTTTTGTTTGGCTTTTCAGTCACTTGTAAGAGGTTTAGAACCAATTGGCTTATTTTCAGTACGGTTTCCTCCTCGATGGAGAGGGTGCAGAGGCACCTCAAGGATGACGGCAAGCATCTTGGAACATGCAACACAATTGGGCCCTGAACAGTTCTTTTTCACACCAAACAACAATATCCCAATTCCTTTGTCCATATAGGCCAATGAGGCTTCAGAAATAATGCTTTGGAGTTCCAATTTTAGAAGCATCTAGCAATTTCTTTCTATACTGTAGATCTGAGGACAATCATTTTTTTCATCCATTTTAAAGAGATGAATAACCATGATCAGGTCTGAACTCACGTTTGTGATTTGGGTATGGGAAGTTATCCGCACACCAGCAGCCTGAGTCCCGTGCTGCCCAGACTGACATGGGAGCGTTCCATATAACTGTGGCTGATTGACAGGAAGCCGCTCAAACTTCCCCTCAGGAGCCTACAGGGTCACTAGTTGTGAATGAACTCTCTTCCCCCCCACCACTCTCTATATTCCTCTCTTTTACATCCCCACAAATGAAACTAAATGAAATTGTCTTTGCAAAGTTTTTCAAATTCCTCATATAACTAAAATGTCAAATGTGTGTTATTTGTATTTAATTGGCTTAACTTTGTCAAAATCTGCTGGTTTGTTTAGCATACTATTATATAATATAACACATTTTGCCCACATTTTTGATCAGTTCCCCATCTTTGTCCCTTCAAAAAATACCGATACTGATACAAACCTCGAATACATAGAATTGGAGTTTGTATTTGAAATATTCAATAAGTTGTAAGTAATAAGTAATTGTGTATTCTCACCTTCAAATACATAGGCATTTATTTTACTTTATTTATTTTACATTTATTTTATCTAAACTGTTTGTAACAAGCGCTGGAACTTTTTTAGCAGGTGGTAGAAATAAAAGGAGGAGAGGGGAAACAATCCAAACTATTTTTTCAATGATTTAATGAATCACGGTGAAATAGATCAAGTAAGTCCTTACACATGCTAATAGAATCTAAACAATAGTCTTACTAATCCAGATATTAAACTGTGATGTGAAACAGAGAAAATCAGCAAAATCTTTTTTCCCTTTTTTTTTTTTACTTGATGAACAACATTTAATCAATTCTGTATTTCTGTGTCATTGCTGTTGTCTGTTCAAAAAAGGCGATGTTGTGCACATCCATGTAGTTGCTGGTGCAGGACAAAAATGTGAATGTTCAAAGAAGGTGAAGTCCGCACAACTGCTTGATTCTCCGGAAAAATTTAATACATTTAAATTTAATAGTGCAAATAAGGCACACCGTGTGCCTTATTTGCACTAATGGTGGTATTGGTGGTTATGGTTATGCAGTATTGGGTGGTTCTGTTGATCAGGCAAAGGTGCGGCCAGTCATTCCTTATCAGAGGAAGTATAACTGCCCTTATCACACATGGCTGGGCTGCCCTCACTGGCCCTTTTATCTGTCACACATGAGCTGAATTCCAGACCTGATAACCAGACTGCTCCCCAGCCCACTTTTACATTTTTATTGCAAAATTGTTAGACACAGACCATGTCAGGTATTTACAGGGTCCATCTCACTAAGTAGCACCCCTAATAGGATATGTTCTAAAAGAATGTCTTCAAAAAGTTATGTGTTCCAGCTCTAATTTAGTGGTGTTTTGATTGTAAATATGGACAGAATGTGGTTGCTGACGTGGCTTACAGGCAAATAAATGTAACAAATGGAAGAGTTTATTGATGGCGCGCCTATGTGGCTTGGCAGGGAATCAACAGGTGTGTACTCCACCCACAGCTCATTTCCTCCATTATGAAATGGACTTGTTTGCAAGGTGTGGACCAGCCATAGAAAGAGAACGTGTAGAATCAATGCTTCAAATACAGCAGCGCTACAATAACCATGTGAAATGCAGAAACTAAGACCTCTAGTACAAGTTTGTGTGATTATAGACGTGTTTGCACCCTATTTACAGAGCATAGGGGGACAATCAATTTGCTAAGTTAAGCTAATGCAGCATATGCAGGTTTAATTCAACTGCACAGTTTGCTTATTGTTTTCACATTACAGCCAAGATTAAGAAATGCCACTGAATATCCTAATTCTTAAATTCTGCTTTTGTTGAAGCGGCTATAGTCAAAATTTTAGATTAACAATGGATGACATGACTTTGTGAAAGGGGTTGTAGAGGACAGCTGTTTTTTGGTGAAAACGCTCTAAAAAGCCCGCTGTACGCCACCTGCAGAGCACCAAAGTACAGATTGACAAAGTTACTGTCTAGCTGGTGAACATAGTAGCGAGATATTTCCCTCAGGAATTGGTGGAGACCAAAGCAGAGCTGAAAGCAGAGTGAATATTGGATTTTAATTAACCAAGTGCCCTTAGACTCCAAATGAATGCTAATGTTGCTCTGTGTCTGGTGGGTGTGTAAGTAGGCAACACTTAAGACATAACGACTTTACGAGGTGGTAATATATCAGTGTTGTGTTTACACCTTGTTTCCGCTACCCGCAAGTGGCCAAAAACATCTGTTAATGCAGATTTACCTCACGATGCATAAGTAATAGTGCTGAAATGTATTCATAGTAACGAGCATCATTCTCTCAGCACTCTCTTCAGAAAAAGTATAAAAATTAATTATGGCTGTGAACATGGAAGTAGAGCACCTACAACCTATCTATGCTATTTTACATCTGTGGCTGCAGTATACTCATTGAGACTGTTGGTATGTTTGCACACCAGGTTGTTGAATTTGGTGCTGTGAGTGATTGCCACGATGCTCACCGTACTGTAACTCTGTATTATTATATTGAATGGCACCTCCACTAGCTGGGGGAGCTTGTGAGTCTGGTTGGGAGGAAGTCAGCAGACAGTAAATCAGAAATGTGGCCTTTAAGACACACAAAAACATTCAGAACACATTGACCACCGACAGGCAACAGTATATTGTGGTATAGTGAAAGAGGTTGTGCAGCTACAGTGTAGTGCCTGTCTTTAAGAAGTGTGAGCTAGACACACCCTGCACCTTCGACCTGATGGCAACCACTCACATTAAATTAGAAGAGGATGTGATACATGAATTGCCGGCTCTTTCCTTATCAGTGAGGTGTTGAGTTCCCCCTCTATCTTCCTTCTAAACTGAATCATCACTCAGCATCTGACGCAACACTTTACATTCTCATCCCACCGTAAAGTTTGGTGTAGTATGTAAATTCCGCACAAATAGGTGATAATAAATAGTCTTATCAACCACCTTTTCTTTAGGTGGACGTCACACTCCTTTTTTCAGCATCTGTACCTCGTGCTGCATTTGTGTGGACCGAATTAGATTCACAGTTCCCAAATGTATGTGCGTGTATTAGTGACAGATTGTGTGGTCACTCTCAAGTGTATTAAAGTAGCGCGTTGCTGCTGGTTGTGGCTGTCTGTGTGTTCCGACCACAGATTAAAGGGCCTGTGGGCAGACAGGGCTCTAAACATGGGTCACAAGACAGCCCAAAATGTGACAAGTTCGTCTCAGAGAGCTGATAGCCGGTATCGTGTATCTTAAAGCACGTGTGCTTATATAGCACAGAATTTTGTGTTATTTCTGTATGTGGGTGGACTGGACGTGTGGTTCTGTATGTGAATGGTGTCGTACATGAGTCATGTTTAACCACTGTGGTGCTTTGATATAAAAGCAGCAGAGTGGATTTTCACACTGTGTCGGAGGCAGAAAACCTACAAGCTATGACTTCCTACAGGAATCCAACAATATATCTCAATAACTATCCTATATAACATAAATCCCTTTCTATTTCTGTAGTTGTTGCGTGGAAAGCTTTTCAACCAATATGAAAACTACAAACATGGCGCAAATACATTGTTATTCACAAAACTAACCCGCTGCTACTCAAAGCAATCCTGCATAGCTGTATATAACCAGCCATTTCAACAACAGTAACAGTAGTCGACCATGAAGACATAAAATAACATTAATTAGTAATTGTAAAAAGCCAGTTACCAGGAGCCTAGCTGACCTTTCATATTCAATATAGCCACTGTAGCCTCTGGCTAGCAACTTTAAGGTAAGCTATATTGCTTCCTTTCAAGATAATGAAATAATGGAATTATAAATAGATCAGTGACATTGCTGTGTTGAATTTCCATTATTTCCTTTGTTGCCATTCAAGTTTCCCACGTGGCTAAATAGAACTTGAATGACTGTTTGCCTCCACCCATTGTGGTTTGACATGACAAATGAAATGACGCCTGCCAGCAAACTCAACTCCTAAAGCTCCAGTCTGCCAATAACAATTTTACAGTTTACAACTTCCAGTTATTGTCTTTAATATTTAATCTATATGTATATCATTTCTTTAAAAGATACTTAAAAAGGTTGGTTTTGGCTAGTGTGTGTTCAAACACAACAAACCTTATATCTGAATGGAAAAGTCTAATTTAATGAAGTGGATTTAGAAGGGGTGTGTGTGTGTGTGTGTGTGTGTGTGTGTTCTTGTTTAACTATCTTATGGGGTCCAGACAGCTTTGTGGGGCCAAAATGCTGGACCCCACAACTTCAAAGGGCTGTTTGAGGGTTAAGACTAGGTTTTAGGGTTAGAATTAGGTTAGGGTGAGGGTAAGGGTTAAGTTTAGGCATTTAGTTGTGATGGTTAAGGTTGCATAAGGTTGTATAATGCATTATGTCAATGATGGGTCCCCACAAAGATAGTGAAACACACTATGTGTGTGTGTGTTTACACAAACGCACAACCCTTGTTGGTGAATCTGTAGTCTGCTTTTCTGTACGAGCCGTTTGTCTGCTGTCACCCAGTCAGTCGGTCATTCAGTCAGTTTTATGAATGTGTGTGGGCGGGAGCTGGTGAACCAGTTCTTGTGTGTGTGTGTGTGTGTGTGTGTGTGTGTGTGTGTGTGTGTGTGTAACATCCCTGGGACTGTCTGTAAGCTAATTATATAACACCTCTCTCATTCACTCCCACTCTGCCTCTCAATTCTCCGTCCCTCCCTTGCACACACACACACACACACACGGTGCAGCATCAATGGAATACACAGAGGTACATCCTGTTATTGTCAGATCATTCATGTGGATTGTGACTGTCTTCATTGTGTCCCTGTGAGGGTGGTGGCTGTCTTGCTAATGCTTGAGAATGTCTTGTATTTTTACCATTCAGCCTCGATTATATTGTCCCATGTTATAGTCAATAACGACTATGTGAACTGCAGAGGGAGTTTTTGTCATGTATTGTTTTGTGTTACTGCTGTATAGACAAAACTGTAGCTGTATTATGTGTCTGATCAGTCTACTGGTTTCTCATCTCTTACAAGTATACTAATTAACAGTTGGAAGAAGACTGGTTTAAGCTAACAGGGCTGTAACTAATTCTAATTTTCATTATCAATTCATTATCCTTTTTATTTTTTTGATGAAGTGATTAATAATTAGTCTATAAAAGAAAAACATAGTGAAAATGTAGGAAAGGTAAGAAAATGCAGAATGTGGATGATGATTATATATAACCACTAGGCCACTGGACGCTCCAATAAGGGGCTTTTTCTTTTTATAAATAATCACAGGAAAATGTTTTGCCGAGGTGGTAAGCCATGCAAATTGTGACTCCTCTTGTCTCATTATCAATGTAGTTAGTAAATGACGGCGTAAACAAAAACCACATATATTAAATATATGGCATTTGCATTGTGAAATATAAATTCAACTCTGCTGTTTGTTAATGTTTTATTTTTACAAAAATTGTTGGCAAGGTGGTGTGTGTGTGTGTGTGTGTGTGTGTGTGTGTGTGTGTGTATGTACTTGTCCTGATGCGACACCTCCCACCTTAGCACAGCGGGTAGCAGGCAAAGTCGTGACTTGAGAAACGCCTTCAAACATTCTGCCACTGTGTGAATCCAGCTCTGAAATAAACTGCTGTGGCCTGATTAAGAGATGTTTGAGAATACAGGATAGTCTTTTCACAAGTGGAGGCCACGATATAATGTTCGTTGCTACCTGCAAAAGAATCTTTGTTTTTGCATTACGTGAAAAATTTTTTTTTCCAAGTACAACATTTTCACCTTCCTACCTGCCAGCTTCTCTGAGTGTTGTTTTTGAAGTAAAACAGTTTCCGTTTTTTGCATCATTTAATCTGTGGATTTTATACTGCTATAGATGTAGTTGCAAATTCTTTATATTAATACCAAACACTTGCACACCACATCTTGATATTATCTATTGGATATAAACGTATGTTTTCTGTGGTTTTGCTGCGGAAGGAAATGGTTGTTTCTCTGCATTGTACCTGATAGAACTCAAACTGGACCATACTGTAACAAAATAAGAATCTGATAATAACTTTGGACTCTGTTTTTAATATCAATTTAGCTGTTTATTTAACTAGAAAATGAGGAACTGTGAGATTTACGTGCCTACCCACTTTAACATGCAGTCAGCAGGTGGATTTTCCACAGCCAAACACATTTGCTGAGCTACTTATGCGCGGAAATATTGATTGGAACCTCCTTAGTTTCTTTATTAGCTGACATGTTTACTGGCATCACTCACAATCCTCTTGAAGTGTCATTGCATGTAGATAATACAAAGTAGATGCAAAGTATTTTGAAGTTGAGTTGCATGCAAATGAGATACAGCATCTAGCTTGGTAAAAAGAAATGTACAGGAAATTCTGTGGGTGGCATTTTATGGCAACATCCTCCAAGATTTTATCGTGCATTCTAATTAACATGAACTAGTGATATCAGGACATTTGACTAGAGGCAAAGTAATGTACAAGCTTTCATTTAAAATTGGAAGTCAGTTAGCTGGTTTCACCTGTAATGTGACTGAGGTTCCCTACTGTATACTACTACTACTACTACTAATAATAATAATAATATAAAAACATACACATTTTAGTTATCATGCTAATAGTCTCGCTTTGCCAGACCTTCCTCCACAGCACTGTGGAGGAGGGTCTGGCTAGTCCACACTGCATTCTGGTATGGGAGAAAAACGTGGTCTGGTTTATTGGCATTTCTTTAAACCAATCACCATTGTCTTGGGCGGCACTAATGGCGCTTAACCACTGTTTGTATCAGCTCTACTCGACTCGGCCGCGGTTCCCCGCCCTCCTTTTTTTTATTGCAGATTTAGTACCGCCTCATGCGTGAGGTGAGCGTGGCTGGTCGTCATAGCGACACACACACACAGGGCGTTGAAGGTGTGTTGTTTTTTTTGACAGAAGACAAATTTTGTTTCAAAATAAGCTGGAGGCAGCAAAAAAAACGCCACTGGCTAAACTATTTAAAAATGGCGGGTTTGTTCAGGACACCCCTCGTCTGTCGCTACCAATGATGACGCAGTGTTTAGTGACGATTCTCTCCGACCAACCAGTAGTCTGCAGGTTTTCACGTCACCTTTTGGTATCGCCTCAGCTCGCTTGGAACCTCGACGGAGGTGATACTAAGAAAAGTACCCGTTGGCTGGTACCAGGGACCTTTTTTCATAATGGAAAACCAAAAAAAGCGAATTGAGTTGAGGCAAGTTGAGCAGGGACCACGTAATGGAAAAACGCCATAAGCGCCTGACCGAGCCGCAGTGCCTCTGCAAATTAATCTTGGGAAGGATCTTGTTTTGGTGGAACATGTGTACATTCAGAAGTTGTTTTCGTCTCAGATTGGACAGATAGTCTAGCTAGCTGTCTAGATTTACCCTGCAGAGATCTGCAGTTAACCATAGTCTTCAGGCAACAGATATCCAGGCGAAAAGAGCATGATCCGGCGGAATTTCCGGCAGCACCGGAGCAATCCCGGAAGTGGAACGTCATGGATATAGACTATCATGCTAATAATTCTTTCTCTGTCTCCCTCTCTCTTTCTCTATGCAGTGACAGCTACATCGTGCGTGTGAAAGCGGTGGTGATGACGCGGGACGACTCGAGCGGGGGTTGGCTGGCCCAGGACGGGGGAGCTCTGAGCAGGGTCGGGGTCTGCCGCCTCCTTCCGCCAGAGCTGGCGCCCGTGCCGACCTCCTGTAGCTCCCAGTTCCTCATCCGTGGTGAGCGGCTACGGGACAAACGGGTAAAACACACACAAAGACATCAACAACAGCACATGAAAGTTCATTTAAGGATAAGATGTGGAAAATGTATTTTGGAAATTTTTCTTCAAACAGGTGATCATGGACTGTCCGTTAAAGAAGGACCTTGTGTACACCATAGCAACGCCCACATTTCACCATTGGAAGGTGGAGGACAGGAAGTGTGGCCTGTCCTTCCAGAGTCCAGCTGACGCCAGAGCGTTCGACAGAGGGGTACGGAAAGCCATCGAGGACCTGGCTGAAGGTACGGACACCGACTTGTATCTGTACCTGTATCACCGTGATTCTTCTCCTTGGCTTCTGTTAATTTTTTCCACATAGTCCATCTCCTGTTCACTGTCAGTGGATCCAGATTCACAAATGCATCATCCAGTAAGGTGTTGGACCCTTGAATTAAAGGAGGTTTTTCTTCTCTGTAGGCTCCACAACCTCCTCTACAGCACTCCAGAATGAGGGCGAGCTGGGTGACGACGACGTCTTCACTGTAAGCATGTTTCCTACGTTCATGTGCTATCCAAGTTTGAATTATGGATTAAAAGAGAATCCATCTATTTCATACTACAACAACAACTTGCCCATTGTAACGGCTGCAAATCTATGTGCTATCACGTGACTAAATAAGGCGTCAAGGTACAATAACTAGGATGTTTGCTAGAAAAAAGGACATTGACATAAACTGTCAAAATCAAACTGACAAATAAGTTCATTTTCCAAGCGATGTGTTTCCACTCAAGTCTGGGTAGATCATTAAAGTCATATAGAGAATTGGGAAGCCGTTGATGGCAACAAACACTCTTAGGATTCATCATTAAAATGTAAGTACTACTACTCACTGATCACACACACTGATTCAGCTTCTGCATCCTGCAAATCTTAAGACTGTGTTGCAGGAAGTATTTAAATCGGCACTTCACACAGGATCGCCTCCCTGTCACATATACCTACCAGAGCACATTGTGTGTGTGTGTGTGTGTGTGTGTGTGTGTGTGTGTGTGTGTGTGTGTGTGTGTGTGTGTGTTTGTCTGTCAGGGTCTCTCTACCTTAAGTTAGCATGAAGGAGCCCTCCCCCCACTCTGTAACCTGACACCAGGAGCAGCAGGCAGGGTCACAAGGTCATTTCCTGTATCCCACCACCTCGCTCTCTCCTGGCGGGCCCCCTCCCCCCTCACCAACCCTCCCACTTGAAAAAGAGAGCTGCCACCAAACTAGCAGCTAGCAGCTGTTTCCCAGCTTAGTGCAGTGCCGGTGATTTACGAGAGGAAGTGCCTCGTGGTTCATCTTTGACTCGAGCTGTCTGTAAGGGCCAAGACTAATAGGTGCTCTGCTGGGAGTGTGCAGCCACCACAGAGACGCATACAAACACATAATGAGGGATGGAGGGGAGGCTACAGCGCTGTCAGAGGGTGGAACAATCCCTGATATGGAGCATTGGGTTTTTCATGAAAGTAGAAGCTTTCAGTGCAACAAGAAAGCCAATTCCTTTGGTGTTGTTGCTTTAAAATTCACCCAAAATTAGATTCAGCTGCTCACTTCTATTTCAGCTGAAGCTCTGTAAAAGCTCATTATAAAATAAATAGTGAGATAGCCTCCATATTTCTATTTTACACTCCTTTTTAAACTACTGAATTCAGTGCAAAGTATTTCTTTTTCTAATGTTTTAAGCACACAAATGGCTCACCCTGTCAGGTGTTTTGAGCTCTAATGGCTCAGACACACCAATAACTAACAAAGGCTGAGACATATTTTCTCATCGTGTCTGCTTTTAAAATATGTACTTGAACACACCACAAAGATTGCAGCTAACAGCCAGCAGAACGCCTTCACCTGCAGTGTGGGAATTACCAGCCTGTAGTCTGTATTTGTAAACTATAAAAAACACAGTGGCCTCAACCATTTTTCCTGATGTTTAAACTGCTTTGTCATATGTGTCCGATAAAGCTAAAGCTAGCACTGTTGAGTTTAGCTTTGCACTGGTGTAGTCAGTGTAAGGTGTTCTGCTTGTGGAAGAAGGTGGATAACGTGGTGGAAAGCACAGAGCATTGAGTTCCATTTTGAAAAACAAAGTTTCACCTAAAAAGTATGTAGAGCATATGTGGTTTTACAAAGTCAATCCAAGGCTAATTTATTTCACTCCTTCTCCTAATAGGACTGCAACAAGCCTCATCTTGTCTTGTGAATAAGCATCAGACTGTCAAGTTAATGTTTACAGTGACACTAAAATCACAAGTTAACAACTATGGGATACACTGTTGGGTTCAGTACTGCTTGTGTTCCTCTCAGCCTGTGCTAATGACCTTTCCTAAAGTTAGCGGTGGCGGCAGAGTTTGCGAGGTGGGCAGTCGTGGACAGGGGGAAATGCAGCAGATTTACAGCCTTTGAGGGGGACGGGAAAGGATGGTGCGGGGGGGAGAGAGAGGATGGACATACTTCCCTAAATTATTCCTTGTTTGTCAAACCTAAACTTAACCCAACCCTTCCTCTGTCCCTCCCTTCAGCACTCTTTCAGTCTCCTCTCTCTGTCTCAATGTTCGGTCATTCACAACAGGGGGAGTGAGAGCTATTGAAGCAATTCTGGGCTCATCCCAGGAGTGCGAGACAGGGCTGTTGAAGGATGAATCCTCCCGAGCTTTGAGTCGGGCCATGTTTTGTGTCAGAAAATAACTTGAAATGCCCTCTGTCCAGCCTTGGGCCAGAATATATAGAGAGAGGATGTCCAAAAATATAAACTCTCCCCCTCAACTCCTTTCTGTCTCTGCCGCTTGTGCAGTTTGAGCTTGCAGCAGAAAGTCTGGTCTGTGTTTTGAATTAGTTGCAGCCGTGGAGGCCAGAGTGGGACTGGTTTTAAACCGTATGCCCCCCTCCCTCCCTTTAATGTCTTCTCCAGGGGGGCGGGGCCCGGAGCGGAGGCAGCATGTTATGTTATTTTTGGCCGGCTGCTCTGAGGGCTTTGTAAGAAAGCTAGGGGAAATTCTCAGCATGGCGGTATCCATGTGGGGAGCAGGATATAATAGGGGATAGCTTCAGCAGACAGACAGACAGACAGACGCACACACACCAGATCTGGGTCATAAAACTCTGGCAAATAATTCATAGCGTTGGTTTTAGGTTTGTTGGAGTGCCAGATTTTGACACATGGGGTGAAGATTTTTGTCAGTTTCGTTAAGTTTAAGAAAATGTTGTTAGGATTTCCGGAGATGACAACGAACAATGTAACACTGCAAGAAATACACTTCTGTTCGGATTGATTGTGGGTTGGAGCAGTTTAGTGAGGGGAAGAAATGCTGGTTTTCAAATATACTATAGCACTGATTAGATGACTGGCAAGTGATAAAGATGTTTGTAAGTAATTTGGAAATACAACATTCAGAGCTTCCCGCTGATCCCAATAATGGATGCAACTATTTGTTTTGTGAAAGTGACGTAGCATATTTAGGGATGGCAATGTCAGTCGCAAAATGTTCACTTATGCAGTAAAATATCTCAACATCTCCCAGATGGATTGACGGATGGATTCTTTGGTGGACAAGTCATCATAAAGATAAGACCAGCATATATTCTAAAAGATAAAGTCAGTTATTCTCACAAAAAAAGCTCATGCACCCTTTTCATTGGGTCAAGCACATCTTGAATATCTCACCCATAGGCCCACACGTAACCAAGATGACATGATGGGACAGGAGTCGTATCAACTGGTAACCCTGCGACGCCCCACAGAGGCTGACCCCCAGTGTGCCTGTCTGAAATCTGTCTCTCTGAGCACAACGCGGCAGAGGTCCGACTGTCTAGTGTCTGGCCAAGGTTTGAGTTGGAGCCCTGACAGCCTTTAGCGGAAAAGGGACAGGATGCTGTTCACACACACACACAATTGTGGAAAAGAGAGAAGAGAAGGTGGAATGTGTAGAAAGTGAGATTGAGGGAAGGAGGACAGGTTGTTGGGGTGAAGAAGAGGGGGAAAAGACTCAGGGGAGAGAGGCCAAAAAAGGCGATGCTGCAAAAACTGTGTGCAAAATGCTGGCTTCCTAATATCAAGTCGCAACACCACCTTCCTCTCAAGCGTGAAAAAAACCCTTTCTCTAACCTGTCAAACAACATTGTCTCTGCTAGAGTGGATTTAACAGGTGTAGGTACCATTTACTTTATGGTTGTTTGTTTTAGTGCTGAAGCGATTAGTCGAATTAGCAATTAGCCAAAGTTGTATGTCATTGTAAATTCAATCTTTTTGGGTTTCATACAGTTGGTTTTGGTTTGAGCTGTCACTTGGCTAAAACGAATGCAGTCTAATACACCAGTTTTGCAATGAATCGTACCTTGATGATGGTTATGCTGTTCAGTTTTTGTTGAAACTGCTTTAGAGGTATTAATTGGACTGTGGGATTTTGGAGGCTGCAGTTCGAGCTGCTGTTGACTTCTATTAAGATATACAGAGTTGTTTCTAATATTTTGTCCACCTCATTTATATTAACGAGGGTAGACCCATGCCTAATTTTTACATTTTACTTTGATTACTACGTTTTCTTAGCTACTGTTTCAGATGTTTTATGGCAGATGTTGTTTTTAAAACGTTTAACTCGCACATGGTGATCCAAATGTGGATCAAGTGGTTCGAAAAACAGAGCTCACGCTTCCTGTTTTCCCAATCAGAGCTGTGCCGAGGCTTCCTGTTTTTGTTTGTTTGTCCAATCATGGCGCCCTCTCGCACTAACTATTTGTTTGGCGTATCCAACCAGACTGCAGCTTTAAGCCGGCATCCTGTGTTTGTTTGTCCCCTCAGAACACCACAGACAGCTCATCCAACTCCTCCCAGAAATTGGAGAGCTCTCTGCAGCCACTCGAGTCCTCGCCCCTTCCGCAGAGACACAAGTGCATGCTGGGACATCGCCACGACCTCCACGACTCCTACCGGCTCTCAGACCACTACTTCATGGACCAGGTGAGACAAAAAACATCTGGTTATATCACACAGGGATGCTAAGAGAATGAAAAAAAGATAGTTGTTCAGCTATTTATTTACCCTGAACATTTCTTTCTGAAATAGTGATGATTAATGATTCCTTTTCATCATTTACTGCTCACCTGAACAAACAGTATGGTGATTACTGGCAGCCAAGTTTAAGTTTTTATTCTGTTTTTCTCTTTAGCCGTTGTCTCGGCTTCCCCGTCATGTCACCTTCCAGGAGGATGAGGAAATCGTCCGCATCAACCCTCGGGAGCGCAGCTGGGAGCGAACCACCGAGCGTCACTATGGACGTCAGTCAGATCGCTCCTGGCTCACGGGCTACGAGGACTACCGCCACGCCACCGTGCGTGACAAGTTCATCCAAATGGACGACTCCGAGTCCTACGTCCACTTTGCCAAGACGGAGGCGCAGAAGCACGACTACACCTATCCTCTGGCACCGTCCCTGTCGCCCTCAGACTCTGACCCCGCCCTCGGACCCTTGGTCAATAAGGGCCCCGGCGGCTCGTATCGCCAGGGCTTCTCCCCTGTGGTCTCCGCTCAGCCCCGCTCCTTCCTCCCGAGCTCCTCATCGTCCACCAATGGCGGAAAGGGGCAGAAGGAGGACGGGTTGGAGCGAGCTCAGTGTGAGCACTGCGGTGAGGCCTTTTACATCTCCGACAACCGGAGAGGCCGATGCCACGATGCGCCGGACCCTGTGCGGGCGTGCATCCAGCGGGTCAGCTGCATGTGGCTGGCAGACACCATGCTATACCACTGCATGTCCGACCCAGAGGGGGACTACTCGGACCCCTGCTCCTGTGACGGGGGCGAGGGCAGCCGATTCGGCTCACGGTGGTTAGCTCTGTTTGGCTTGTCTCTGGTGGCACCCTGCCTGTGCCTCTACCCTCCTCTCCACGCTTGCCACCGGGCGGGGCTCAGGTGCGGCTGCTGCGGAGGCCGACACAAGGCCCTGAGCTGAGCAGCCGCGCTTGGAAACCTCTCAGAGGTTAACAACAAAGACCTAAACCCAACGCAAGCACAGGGAAAGGGAAGGATGGGGTAATACACAGAGGGGACAAGTGGTAGTGGCTGCTCACTCTTTTGCCTTGGTTTCTCTGGGATTCTCTACAAATTCCAGACACTGAAATAAGCCAAAAAAACAACAACTGTTGGTGCATTTTCTGAACGGCCTGGGAAGATAAGCTCCCCCTTACGGCAGACAGTTCTCTCAGCTCTCCACGTGGCCATTTCATGCTCTGTTTCTAGTGAGAGAGCACTCTTTTTCAGGGGGCCTTTTTATAGCTGACCTATATGTCATGTATCACATATGCAGGTACTTTATACTTTGTACACTGACTCGGCGTCAAAGAACTTGAATTGTTTCTTTGTTCTATTTTGTTCTCTCCTTTGATGTACGCGTGGCCATTTTGTTTATATTCTATTCCAAAATCAGGCCCGCTCAGCTCAATTCTGGCTACAAAGAGAAATCAGACACTACACCTCTTTGCGTGTGTGTGAGTGTGTGTATGTGTGTGGATGGTATATGTGCATGCTTACAATGTGCGCTGAGGCCTTTTGTTGTCTGTACTGCAGCTTATAGTAAAGCTCATGTATATAGTCTCCATAGCTCTCCACCATCGACATCTTCTTTAACTGAAACAAACGTGGTACTTATCTTAATTTTCTAATATCCCAAAGATTCATGTTTTTATCCTATTTATTTTCTCCCACAATTGATCTACCAGCAAATAGGTGCTGGGTCGTGATTCACTCACTGAATGAGACGGTAGTCCAAGTCATGCTACAATAGTCCAGCATCCGTCTCCCCCTGCTCCTTTCACGTTATTTCAAACAGTGCCTAAACTATCACCTAAACCAGGACCCCATCCAGTCTTAACATACACTCAAAGTGGTGTGAGACTATAAGGCTCTGATTTCCTCATTCTTCGCAGAACCTCAGACAGCAGTCCGTGTCACGTCAAGGACTGAAAAATCAACCAGAGATACCATTAAACTTGGTGCCCATTATGCCTTAAAATGTGGACTTTTGCTCCAAACTTTATCCCCGTCACTCTGAAGATGTCTGCTATAATGGAAAAAGCGTGAGCATAGTTATGGCTCCAAGCAATCAGCCTCACCACGTACTTCTTTACTACTTTGTTTTTGTTAAGAAAAGGAACTCTTAAAAAGCTTCTCATCAAGTGTGTGAACTAAGGACTCCAGTTTTTGCGATGTACAATCAGCCCCATCCACCTATGGAGCCCACCAGTCACAGATGTGAAACAGCAACGTCCTAACTGATGGTCATCTGAATGGTTCAATGAATAAAATGTGTTCAAAATAGCTTGAAACATAATATCCCACCACAAAATGTATGTTTAAAAAAAAAAAAACTATTGAACTAGCTATTCAAATCTGTTTACTAGTGAAAATTAGTATAAAACCGTCTTAGTTGTTGCCAAAAATATATAATTATGAATGACCTTTGACATGTACAATGCCGCTACAGCAATGTAGTGAGTCTTATTTCAAACCTATTTATAAAAGGTGAACCTACATGTCATTCTTTAGTTCTAAAAGGAATAATCTGCCACTTAAGGAAGTATGTGTCTTTGCTTTCTTGCCAAGAGTTAGAAGAGAAGATAAATAACACTGTCATGTCTGTGAGCCTGGAGGAGGTTAGCTTAGCAAAAATACTGGAAACGAGTAAATCTAGCCTTGTTCTGTCCAAAAGTAACATAATCCAACTACTGGTAAAAAGCTCACTAACCAACCTGTTTAATCCGTGCAAAACACATTTTTAGCCCGGACTATTTCTTGGCCAGGCACAGTAACTCCCCCCAGTTAGAAATTGTTCAAACGAGATACAAATGACATGTTAATTAGTGAGCTGTTTCCCAGTCTTAATGCTACGCCTATTGCCTCTTGGTAATTTGCTCTTAACAAAAAGCAAATAAGACTATTTCCAAAAATGTCAAACTTCCTTTTTAAGGCCAAAATAAAAACAAATACAAATGTTAGATTTACACGAGAGACAACTTGCTGAAACCACAGTTGTGACTGGCGAGCGCTATCCTTCTGTCCTACAGCATATTGGTTTTCCTTCATGCCAGACTTGGTACGTCATCATGCCCGCAATGGGTAACGTGAGATGTTCCACAACAGCTCGACCGAGAAAGAAACCGTTACTGTTTGTTTATTCAGGGTCATAGTGTGTGTGTTGATGCACATACTCTGGCATTGAAGGGAAACAAAAAAATGCCATCCTACCTGTGTCACCTGCTGTTTGAGTGACACTGCAGCCGGTCAATCAGACCCTCACGGTGACAGCACAACACTAAACTGACAACCGCTTGGGTGCTTTATGCTTTGTCTAAGCCCGGTTGATGGCATCATTAGGGGATATGACCAGGAACACAATACGCTTTTAAGAATTAAAGAAAAAGAAGTACATCAGTAGGGTCCCGTTGGAAAAGAACGGGAGTCCGAAAGACAGCTGAAATGCTGGAAACAAATATCCACCCCTGATTGTTTTGACAAGGAAATGTCACTTACTGTAGTTGAAATACAGAATGCCTGAGGATGTCCTTTTCCGTTCCCTGGTTGTGTCTGTCTCATACATCCTGTCCTGTGTGTGTGTGTGTGTGTGTGTGTGTGTGTGTGTGTGTGTGTGTCCCACATCCCTTCCCCCTCTCCTGCTCCTTGATCCAACACTACTGGGATCAGCTGAATATGCCATCACATACGAACACCTCCAGTATAATCAGATCCTTCGATGATGTATCAGGGACGGGACCAATCACATTTGAAAGTGTGTGTGTGTCAGTGTTTAATCTTTTTTCTTCGTGTCGTCTGGTGTTTGAGTTTGTCCTCTCATGTCAGAGCCATTTACAAGTGCCTGAACGCATCCTCTTTATCTCCTTGTGTATTTAAATTGAAAAATTAAAAGAAATGACTCCCTGTAATGAATTAGACCCCTTTTTTTATGCTTAGTATTTTTACCTCTGTAAAAAAAAAAAGAGCAAAAATTATATTATATATATCAAGTGTATGTTGTACATTTTTATTTCTATTTTGTTTTTTTTAAATAACTGTTTCTAACATGTATGATGGATGTAGCTCTTGCTTTCAAGAAGGAACAGGAAGTACTTTGTAGATACTGAAGGGTGGCCAGGTCTGTGAGAAAACTAAAGTGACGTGTGTCTTACCTTCTGCCTCCAATAAAACAAGATAAAACAGTGAAACCACACAAGTCTGCTGCTTAATTTGACTCTCTGTTTGAATGAACTTCCCCATAAATCAAACCGCAGCTTTGCTGCATGCATTATCATTAACTTCCATATTCTACCTATTTAGGTAATGTATTCTATCAGTGCATCAAATCAGCTCTTTAAAGGAACAAAATGCATCAACGGATATTACTGTAAATGGACATTGACAAGGAAAATAAAACTGTAAGAATCCTCATTTACAGGAGAAGAAATTGTGGCAAAAACAAGACTGTGACGCTGTATAAACAATGGTGCTTTGAGCTGAATGCTCAACGCAAATCAAAAACACAGTGCAAGATGATGTGAATGTCATTAGTTTTGCAAGTAGCTATTTGATCATGAACCAAAAAATTGAAAAAAGTCAAATGTCGACCTGCTGGTGGTGATAACGCAAAAGTCAGGGGGTCACCAAGCCAGTAGGAATAATCCTGAAGGGAACATTTCATCCAAATTTCACATGGCTGAACATCACTTCCTGTGGCAAAGCAAATCTAAGAGATAATTGAATTAATGAATTGCATTTGTGCAAGGCCGAACAGACAGCAGGTCATTACTTAAAGTCCCTTATTAAGTATCTATGGTTCATTGAAAGTATATTTTGAACAAAGACAGACTCATACACATTCAACAAATAGTTTAGAGAAATAAAATTGCTAGGGAGAAAGGATGTCAATCAAGGTCTGAAGTTTCTTATGTTTTAAAAACTACCACAGTTAGATTCACAAAACGCCTTGTAAAGTTTTTAATGAAAGAAAGCACAAAGAAAATAACCTCAGCCGAGGACACCCTGTTTCATTCTCTTCAAGATGTCTTTCCCCGGCTGCCTCCCTCCTCAGCAGAACATGTGATAGCCATCGAGGACGTCGAGCTGTTTCACTCAGGATGTCTCTGGAAAAGCATGTGGGCGATAATGATGGAGCGCGAGAGGGGGGAGGGGAGAGAGAGAGAGAGAGAGAAAAGAGAAGAAAAAGAAGGTCCCGGAGGGTTTTTGGGGGCCTGCTAAGCAGCTCAACGGCTGCAAACAGCATCACAGTCCACATGTGCAAACATTTAAGATATCTGCTCATGTAATGGGGTCAGTGTGGCCCCTCTCTGGGTACACGGAGCACCGGCGCTCACTTCCCAGTGAAGTTTACAGGATTGGGTGGCTCGGCCCACACCAGTGCTGTGGTCTCATGTCCAAAGATAGGCAGAATTTTGATGTTTTCCGCCTCACGACTGAGTTTTTATTCTAACATTTCAGCCTGTTGTGTTTCCCTGTCAGGTCTAAATTACACTGAGTGAGCAGGGATGTTGCAGAAGGAAAGCTTACAAGGAACCAGATAATTGTTTAAGCATTGCCTGACTGAGTTCAAACCCTGCACCTGAGATAAAATGCAGAGGAAAACATCTCTCTACTCCCACCCTGTGGAAAATGTTTAGCTGGTAAGGGTTTGTGCAAAGTTGTTTATCTAATACCAGTTCAGAAAAGTACTACAAATAAAGTCAGTTTAAAAGTATGTTTGTCAAGTCCTCCAAAAAGTTAATTACAAGTACATGTCTTAGCTTTGAAATGTACTAAAGCACCAAAAGTGAAAGTATTGATAGTGAAGAACGGTTCCTGCTAATTACTGATGTATTAAAGGGGCACTATGCAGTTTTGGCCATTTCTTCGCTTTTTGCACGCAGGTTTCTCTATAGAGCTCCCCCTACAGCTTTGGAATAGATATTTGACAACTCCTATGTTTACTCGTGTCTGACTCCTCGCTCGGTCAGTCTGCCGTTTCCTCTTTCTCTGTTCCTCCGGCAATGCTTTCCTAGCTTTCTGCTTCTTTTTTGCCGGCACAGCCATGACGATAGTGTGAAAAACTCCATCGCTACCTTGTTAGCCGGTTCCTGAATGGGCGTATGTGTGCAGTGTCGTGAAGCAATTTGTTTCATCGCGAGACCTGATATCACGCAATACTTCCTGACGCTGAGGCTGGTGGCTCGCTGGCCGAAAGTTGCAAGGGTGGTTTTTCCGTTCACAGGCGCTAGGGGGGAGCGAGACGACCACCATTCAACCCGGAAAAAGTCATATAACCATTCCAATGGTTCCGAAGCTGTTCAGTTAAGGTAAATTAAGCTAAAAAAAACTGCATAGTTCCCCTTTAACATGAGTTACATGGTAGTGTAGTCAGTTAATCAGTTAAAATAAGCCCCAAAAAATCACTTGTGAAAAATGCTTTCTGTGTAAATACATGAACAGTTGAGATTGTTGAGAGAAAAGTTGCGATTTTTACTTGACTAGGGCAAAATGCATCTAATTTATCTGATATTGAATGTATAAACGTGTAGAGTCAAAAGCAACTATAGCTGTCAGATAAATTAAATGTAGTGGAGTAAAAAGTACATGTTTTCTTTCTGAGAGGTAGTAAAGGTAATGATGAAAGTCTCAAGCAAAGTACCGGTCTTTTAAAACGGCACCAAAGTATTTTAGTAATTGTCCTCTCTGTTGAGACCCGGTGATGTTTCTGTTTGTGCTCTGATGGGGAGGGAACTTCAAACGCTGCTTTAGATGTGACAGTTCAGGGTTAAGAGGGAAGTGGCAAAAGTCGAGGGATTAAAAATGGAATAAGGCCGGAAGAGTCTGGGTGAGATCTTTATTTCAGGCATGAAAAGAGAGCCTCTTCCTCTGGTGGCGCCAGTCCTCTGCCACTGTTCCATTTCCTCTTCCTCCTTCTGGTCTGTGTGTGCAGAGTACTCCTCCTCCTCTGTAGCCGAGCCTCAGTCACCTCCATACACCCAGACCTCCATCCTCTCCTCTGGTGATGCAGTTTGTCTGTGAACCTGTCTAATCTCACCTCCAGACTAGAGTTGCAATCATTAATCAATTCATTGACAAATAGAAAACTGACAGGAAATGAATCAACAACCATTCATCTGTCATTTTTCAAGCAAAAATGTTGAACATTTGATGGTTCCAGGTTCTGAAATGTGAGAATGTTCTGCTTGTCTTTGTTTTTTTAAATCATAGTAAACTCAATATATTTGGGTTTTGGACTGTTGACGCCACACGTGTACCGAGTCGACCGTTCTCTGGGATTAGTTTTCATGCTAATCGAAAGTGACCAGTTTTAGCACAAACCGTTAATTAGTTTATAACACTAGTCGTCTCGGCATGGGTAAAGTAAAAAGAAATCACTGTTTCTATACCACTAACAAGGCTCAAAATAGCACCACACTTCCAGGGTAGCATAATGAGGGTCCCTACATGTAAACCTAAGCATTGAGAACTTTGTAAGTGTTTATTAAAAAGATAGTTTATAAAGACAGTACCGTGTATACATGCGGGCGCCATCTTGGGAAAACAGTCACGACCAGTCGAACAACGAACGCCATGCTTGAGCTATGTTACTGGTTACTGGTTACACGGCGTTTGTGGTTCGACTGGTCTTGACTGTTTTCCCAGGATGGCGCCTGCATGAACGGTACTGTCTTTATAAGGGACCGTATAGGTTACCGTATTTATGGAATGGACCACCGGAGGAAAATAGGGGAGGGTCATGTCTTTTTATTCTTTGTAGAGGGGAGGGTCATCCACTTTTTTTAGTCTAGGAGGGAGGGTCACCCAACTTTTGTATTCATGAGAACAGCAACATTTCAATGTGGCTTGTTTGGTACATATTTATCCATGTAGCTCCATGTAGCTCTCTCAGTCTCGGCCCCTATTGCTAGCAGATGGGTCCCTCCCTATTTAGTCAGCCAGACAATTTGAACTGTAGCTTTAGAGACCGTGGGATTTCCCAAACTGAATAAATCCCGCTCGCACATATAAACACAAAACTGCTTTGCTAGCTCCATCGTGTTGTAACTAAGACATCTGATGAAAAAATAATGTTATTCATTAGCATGATTGCCATACTGTTTAGTTCAAAAACATCCAAAACACCGTACGAAAACATAACAGGCCAGACGCAAGCTTTTATTTTGAAAAGTCAAAGCTTGTGGACTGCACCAAGCATGGAGGGCTTTTCCCTGAGATGGGAGGTCTCCAGGCTGCAGCCATACCCGACTCAAATATCCTTTCTGTCACGGTGATATTACATATATATATATATATATATATATATATATATATATATATATATATATATATATAAATATATAAATTACAGCTTTTTCAAGGCATTTGAGAAGGAAGGAGTGGTAGCATGCAAGCTCCCAAATTGACGCTCGTTTGAGAGATGGAGTTTTGGATAATGTTCAGCTTTGGCAGCTTTACCTATATGCTAAAATATACAATGACTGAGGAAGCCTAGTGACGAGTCCATAGCAACCAGTGTTGAATTTGTTATTACCCAGTGTGCTTTGCTGAATGGTCTTAATGTTTTATTTCATGTGAATACTAGTTTACTAGATGAGTAACTTAGTATTTGAAGTAATGCAGTAATGCAGGGAGCGTGCATTTAGTTTCCATGTTTATTGTGTTTCCACAACAATGTTAGTGAGTAAATCTACTGAAATGGCCTCCACACCATAACAGAGGAGTGTGATGCGTAAGATGAGAATGCAGAGGTTTAGACACGTATGTCATGGCTGTAAAAAATCTATCTTTATCTGTATCTCTTTGCCAATCACAAACCAGTACAGAAGGCATCAATAAATTGATGGGGAGGGTCATCCCTTTTTTTCTACATCATCTCAGAGGGTCATCCAAAATGTGTTGCTGGCGAAGGAAGGGTCAGGTCTATTTTGACTAAAGATCCCAAAACTCCTCCGGTGGCCCCTGAAATAAGTAATGAACAGTCCCTAAACTATCTTTGCTACCGTGGAAGTGTGGTGCTATTCTGAGCCTTGTTAGTGGTATAGAAACAGCGATTTCTTTTTACTTTACCCATGCCCTGACGACTAGCGTTATAAGCTAATTAACAGTTTGCGCTAAAACTGGTCACATTTGATTAGCATGAAAACTAATCCCAGAGAACGGTCAACTCAGTACACGTGTTATTAACCCCTAGGTTCATTGTGTGCCGGATTTGTCCTTTAAGCACAAGGAAATTGTGATGGGCATCACCGCTTTCTAATATTTTGCATGATGTTTTTGTTAGTGGTTTCTTCTTTAAATGTTAAACCGGTGACACACCAACTGGACGGCCGACCTTCGGCAGAAAAGAGTCGGACTGACTGCCTCCCCGAGTTGGCCAAAAAAAGTACCTCGGAACACACCGAAGCGATGCCGACTGCCGACGGCAGCTGATTGGATGAAATGCGTCACGTGGGTCTGGTTTCTCCGGAAATTCAAAGACAGACTGTCATGGCGGCTCGTTCAGAATACGATCTCATATTTTACTAAAATAGTTCATCGAAACGTGTTTCTGAAAACATTTTAAGCGATAAATAGGCCGTGCAGTTGCTGAATCTGTCTTCATTTCACATCGACAAAGGTCAGTTTAAAAGATTTTCGTCAGATTTTGAGAGGCGTTACTCACGCTAATCCCGCTTGTCATTTCCAGGTTAGCACTCCACCAATCAGATTGGTCATGGAATCCGACTGCCCGCCCTCCGACGCAACATGTCAGGTCGGCCAAAATGAAGGCCGACAGCTCCTCGGACGGACGACGGCATGGAACATACCGAACAGACTCGAGTCACCGACCTCGCCAGACTGTCCGACGGCCGATTATCGGCTTGGTGTGTCACTGCCTTTAAAGATGAGCAGGAGATGTTTTCTTGTTTTTTAAGATCCAACATGAAGCTGGCAGCCATCCGGAGCACCAAACAGACGCAGCAGTGGATAGAGATCGGCTCGGTGTGGCAGCTTGGCTTGGGATTTTGCTGATGTTAATCACTGAACTTTTCCTTCTTTTTTTTTTTTTTATCAATTTGTTCCACTCAGCCCAAAGATGACTCACAACTTGAGTTGACTGTCTGCATGTCAACAAGTGGATCATGTCTTTACAAGGTTAAGATTTTCTGACTTGGAAAACAATCTCAATTTATTTAGGTCCACTTAATAACTATTGCTTTTTCCTCGAGCCCAGTTGTCATGGAGACGGATATGTTGACATGGGAGCTAAGTAGATATCTTACTTGGGCTTGTTTTGTTAAACTATTTCAGACTGATAAACATTAATGCTTGATTTCTGTTTGATTGGTGTCAGATAGGTTGCTCATGGTGTCCGGGCAACAAGACTCATGTGCGTACACAGGAATTATTCTTGTTAATTAAATATAAGAACTGAATTAAGTTTAGTCATAGATCATGTACACGTGATTTTTTACCAATCTTTTGAAGGGGACTGGAAATGATCATGCTACAAACCACGGTTGTGTGTGAACTATGATTACTAATGATTATTAGACCAATAATTTGATTATAAGTCAACAGTTTCAGTAATTTTTCAAGCAATAATTTAAAATATTTTCTTGTCTTTGGGATTTGGACTGTTGATCGGACAAAAAGACATCAGCTTGGGCTCTGAAGAATCATTATTGGCATTTTAACACTTTTGTAGACTAAACAATCAAGAAAATCATTTGATTGTAAAATAATTTAAAAAAAAAATCTTAGCTGCAGCCTTACTGTGAACTACATTGGGTTTACATGTGTACTAAAGCAAATAAAATCCAGAACATGTCTTTTGATATCACTCTGGTTCCAGATTTTACACCATACATTCTTTTTCATTTAAAATCAGTAAACCTGCTTCTTGTATCAAAAAGAAGGACCTGCCACACAAACATCCTTATAAATCACTTTTCTTTATTTAAATCAGCGTTAGGCAGTTATGCTATGAACAACACAGGAAAATAAAAAACAAAAACAGTGACAAAAGAAAGACATTAACACATGAGATCCAGTTAACATTAACTGCACTTGGCACTGGATAGACGTTCATGGAAAGAGGAAGAAAAAAAACAAAACACATTTTAGGTACTCAAAGTAGAAGTGCCTCCAGTAATCATTAAGTCAACCGTTGGGAGCCAAAGACTGGAGAACTTAAATACGGTCTCGACAGTATTTCAATGTCGATAAAACACCGTTTTATTTTGTCCCACTTTTGCGGTGCTCTGCGCCCAGATTCAAACCGATCTCATCGCCAACCTGCAACTGCCTCCGTGCTGTCGTGGATCTGAAGGAATACGACGGGTAAGGTGCTATGGCGTCGTCACAGCTTGTAATTTTGCTTCAACTGCTTACACCCGTTCATTCAGCTTGAGATTTACACAGAGAGAGGAGGCAGAGGCGAGGCTGTCACCGCCCACAAACCCCAAAGTACCGTCACACACCCGATGTCAAGCTCAGCGGCTTTCCTTTGTGTATTTGTCCCTTTATAAATCAACCATCAATTCTTCAAAAAAAAAAAAAAAAAAACGTGGAGCAACTTCGGTTACCACAATACACTCCATTTACAATGGTAGTAGTGCACAGCAACAAAAGAAAATGTCAATGAAATTTTTTTTACATTTTTTTTTTAAAAAGAATAAATTGAACTCCAACAAAAAAAAGGAACAGCACAACGAAAAGAAATCCCTCTCCCAGAAAAGAAAAAGTCATGATATTATTTTATAAAAAACCGACATAAAAATGTGATCAGTTCTCGCTCACCTGGAACAGATGCTGAAAGCGGCCCGTGGCTGTTTGTGGTGGACCCTGATTGTGATATTACAGATTTACAGAAGCTTTGCATCAATTTATCCCCTTCCGGAGGTTTAATCAAGGGAGGAAACTCAACTTTCTAAAAACACTCACTGCAGTGGCTGGTGGGTTAACCTGCCAAGTTTAACTCACAACAAACCTATTTGGAGGCTAACAAGCAGAGTTATTAACATTTCCCACCCTGGTTTTAACCTTCAGTGAAAATCTGATTCAAAAATACACCAGAAGGGCAACATTAACCTTTCGATTCGTGGTTTAAGTCAAGGTGGGGTTTCAGTGTAAAATCTGCAAAGATGGAATTGGTTCTCGTGGGCTTGCGAGGAAAAGCGTGAGCCAATTCCAAACCAGGAGAGAAGAAAGGCAGAGGAGAGAGAGGAGGAGGAGGAGGAGGTGGTGGTAACGGCCTGACTCCCTCTGATGTTTGAGTAGTATCAAGAGCCGAAAGAGAGAAGAAGAGGGATAAATAGATATATACTCTGCGATGTGGGCGAGGGGGGGGGATGCGTGTATGTCATGTACGTGTGTGTTTGTATATGTGTGTGTGTGTGTGTGGTCTGTCCGTCCAGTGCTTTATCTGACGGTGACTCCAAGTTTTTCCAGCACGTGGACTCCTTTCTCCTGGTACTCCTCCCGGGTCAGCCAGAAGTTGTCCTTGTCCTTCATGATGTCGGCCAGCACGGCTCCGCCCAGGAACACCATGTGCTTTCGCCTGGGAGGATCCTCGATCCGGATCTTAAATTTCTACAGGACAAGGGGACACAGAGACATAAAAAGACGGCCCTATGTAACAAACAAGTGTCCTGCAGTCTAAGGCTGTGTTCACACTGCAGCTCCAACTGTCCCAATGTTTTCTGTCTCTCAACTCGGATGTGATCAACATCTTCATGTTTTTCTAAATCGGTGTGAACTTTATTTTGCACAGTTTTCAGGACAACGTGGAGATTTGCATAAAAATGTGAAAACCAATGAGGGTTTCTGCAGGGTTCAAGTTGAACACTTTTTAAAGATCTTTTTATTATCACATAAAACACAATTTAATACATCTTTCACAAGGCTATCGGCCCAAATATGCATGTCGGATAAAATGACCTAGAATTATTTATATTACTTTTTTCAGTCCTTTCCAGCAGTATTACAAAAATAATTCCTATTTATGTGACGCAAAGCCGGACAGATAATTCAAATAATGAAATAAAGTTTTATTTAGGTTTTTGCTAAAATTGCCCATAATGAGACAATGAGCTCATTATGGCTTCTGTAGCGTGTTTTAAGCCCCCAACGTCTACTTCCAGGCAGCGCTGCGACTGCTGACTTCAAGGCACCCAACCCTAACCATTGCCTAATCCTAGTACACTCCATGCAGCGCTGCATGGAAGGAGACGTTGGGGGCTTAAAACACAGATAAACTTCTGTAGCTAGCAATAGTGACAGTAGTTTGCCACAGGTCTGATGTTGATAATAATAATAAAATAATACATTTTATTTATGGGTGCCTTTCATAACACTCAAGGACATCTTACAGTTAAAACAAGCAAAAATACAGTTAAAAGGCAAATATAACTAGAACTGCAAGCCGTTATGACGGGGCCCAAGCCACCCACGCCAGTCGCCCACCGACAGCACGCGAAAGCGGAACCCCGATGCTGGGCGGCGGGGAGGCAAACGTCGGAAAATATTGAGAGGCGTGAGCCGTTGCAAATGTAGCGGTTAACAGTTCATCTCCACGCATATACAGACCACCTTTAACAATTCTCTACAATAAACAAACTTCTTAACCCCCCTGACCGCGGGGAACAGCAGAGAGAAATGAGAGAGTGACCAAGAGGGTGGGGGGGGGGGAGGCAGGTGTGGTGGTTGAAGGAGCAGGGGAGGTGGTCAAGTTGTTGCAAATGGCGTCATAGGCGCCGATTTATGTTTTCCTCGTGGGTGCTTCGTGGGAAATTAAGAATCAATGACACCAACATAACCAATCACACTATGACAGACGCTCCACTTAGCACCAACTGCAATGTTTTTGCACGGTATCGGCGCCTATGAATGGTGTTGATTTTGGATTGAAAAAGTGAGAGAAAAGAGTTGCATTTGTCCACTGTGTAGGTTGTAGAAACTGTGTCAGGTGGGTTAAGAAGTTTGTTTATTGTAGAAAACCAGGGAAGCACGCGAAAGCAAAAAACAAAATGTAACGGTAGGAGGGAAACATCAGTAAAT
Source organism: Sander vitreus (assembly GCF_031162955.1). Taxonomy (NCBI): domain Eukaryota; kingdom Metazoa; phylum Chordata; class Actinopteri; order Perciformes; family Percidae; genus Sander; species Sander vitreus. The sequence goes on from NC_135871.1 coordinate 25,075,815, forward strand.
ATTGAGAAGTGTGAGCTGCAAGGTCTGTGGTACATTCCCATTGCAAATATGCCATTAACATTGATTGAGTAAAAGCGCCAAAACTCATCTAAGTTGATTATAGCGCCCCCTAATGGCCAATCTTCCCCAAATTTGGTACATAGCCTCAGAGCGGCATGCCGACAAGTTCCATGTTGATTGCATTTACTGTGGCAGAGATATTGCAATTTTCCCATTTAAATGCATTGAGTTATTGGCCATAACAAATAAACGTTGCTTACAGCGCCCCCTAAAGGCCGATATTCGCCAAATTTGGTACAGAGCATCATAGTGGGATGTTGAACAACGATCTCAAGTTCTTTGCTGATAACATTTAATTTGGCCGAGATATGATATGTATCATATCATATCTCGGTGTGTGGTAGCTAGCTATGAAAATTTGTTTGGTCGTCAAATGCGCATACTTTAACGTAGTAAAATTACTTGAGTAACTTTTAGTAACATCCATCTGGAGATGCTACGTACCAGGTTTCGTGCTGATCTGTCACACCGCCTAGGACGAGTTCGAAAAAGTTGGTTTTGCGCATTGCGCGATATTGTGAAAAAACTTTTGAGCGGAAATGGGCGTGGCCTATATCATGTGATTCAGCTTGATTCAAGGAAGACGTGGATGTAAGGATTTCTAATGTGCGATGTGTAATGTGGGACTTCAAGGCAAAAACAACATTATAGCGCCACCTAGTGGTTCACATATGTAATTCTTGGTAGGTGTGGTCCATGACTCATTGTCTATCTACCCTGTAAACTTTACGTTGTTCACGTTAGTGTAAGTAGTAAATTTGGACTTGGGTCCCATAGGCGACGCCCACTTTGACCCCTCAGTACCCCACTCTAGGGTTGGCCTCAGGAGTGGCCCTAAATGGTACCCAACAAATTGGCAAAAATCGGATGAGCAGTTCATGAGATATAAACTTTTTGTACTTGTAGCGCCCCCTAGTGACCAATTTTTGTAAAACGTGTGAGCGACCTCCAGAGGGTCACGACAAACAAGAATCTGAAGTTTAGCGTTGATAGCATTTATTTTGGCTGAGATATGGCAAAGTTGGTGTTTTCATAATTAGCTACACAAATTTGTTTGTGCGTAATATGCGCAATTTTTATCCTATCAAAATATTTTTTATTAACTTTTTGTCAGGCCCATCTGGAGATGCTACCTGCCAAATTTCGTGCCGATCAGTTGCACGGTCTAGGAGGAGTTCGAAAAAGTAGGTTTTTGATAAACACATTGAGATAGAAATTTAAGAGAAAGCAATCTATCCATGATTTTGATGGAGAGTGGAGTCATGTGGGTTTTGAGGGAGGTTTTAAAGGTGGGTAGAGACTCTATGGTACGGATGGATAGTGGGAGGCAGTTCCAAAGGCGAGGGGCAGAATGGCTGAAGGCTCTAAACCCCATTGTGGACAGGCGGGCAGGAGTGGAAAGCAGTGAGGAAGAGGAGGATCGGAGAGTACGGGATGGAGTGTAGGGCTGAAGGAGTTCAGAGAGGTATGGAGGAGCGAGATTATGGAGGGCTTTGAAGGTGATGTTGCCAAATGAAACTCCACAAAAGAAGGATTCAACAGCCTCCTGCATGAACGATCCACTTTCAAAACAATCCCAATTTTAAATTTATAGGTGGTGCCTAGCCCCAACAGCCTGCAGTCAATAAAAACATAATATAACTAACATGACCGCCAGCAAAAAACAAATATTTACCACCTCTGAAAATGAAACTGCAGATACCCTGCTAGTGTTTGTACATTCAAATCAAAATATGGAATTGGTGCCATAGCTAATATGAGAACAATTGTCATAATTATGGCTTGGCTCAACCTGAGTTAGCAACATACATAATATTAAATAAATCCCAAAATGGCTGGAGGGACAAATTTTTGGAGTAAAACTTAAAACTCCTGACTGAACTGGGTTTGAAACAGAAAAAAACAATTGAGGGAACAAAACTCGATGTGTATATTACTGTAACAGTGTCATATTGTTACTGTATATGGGATATTTTGTATGAGGATATTAATAGAATATGTAGCATTTTGACATTAAATATTAAGGACATACAGTCCTTCCACCTGCATTAATATATAGGCAGATTTCTTTGGCCACATGGGAAGCTGAAAACACAATACTGTATTGACGAAATTATCACCTTCTGAAGTTGAAATAGTTCAGATATTATCAAACAGTTGCTAATTCAACATCCAGTAGAAGTAGTCAGTTTTAGTCTCTTTTGGGAAGTCAGACATTCACTCTCCTTTAGCTCAGTTTTGGTCTCCACCAACAAGTTTCGGATCATAAAACCAAAACAAACTTTTTAAAGATTTTTTGGGGGCATTTTAGGCCTTTATTACAGAGGACAGCTAAAGATGTGAAAGGGGAGAGAGAGGGAATGACATGCAGCAAAGGTCCACAGGTTGGAATTAAACCTACGACCGCTGCGGCAAGGACTGAGCCTTTGTACATGGGGCGTACACTCAACCAGGTGAGCTATCCAGGCAAACAACAAACTTAAAGATGCTAAAAAAGGCTCTGGAAAGCTGAAGGAAACCGCAGCATCGGGTGATAATTTCTCTGTGGATTGTCACTATGAGCGACACATTACACATAATTCGATCTTTTGTTAATATCAAACTATTAGTGCAGCTTTAAAGTGATAATTCACTCAAAATCAGCATAAAAAGGTGGCTTCACTTTATGTCAGATATAACTTACTGACAAGTTTTTAGGATGGGAGAAGCATCAAGACATCAATACAAACTTCTCAAACCACTTCTCTGCGCTCTCTCTGTTCCAAACACTCATATTTTCACCAAATAGGGCAAAAGCTAGGCTTCTGTTTGGTGCTCACGCTAGCTGTCTAAACAGAGTTGTAAGCAACAAACAAACAGATAAAAAGGTGCACGTTACAAATGAAGGTAGTGTATTTAACCATATTGTGAGTGTTTGGAAGATCAGCAGGAGCTTATAGCTGAATAGCAGTGAACTGTAATATGCAGTTCACTGCTAATAACAACAGGGATGATTTAAAAAAGTTTTGAGTTAAACGTTTTTGACTTCAATTAAAACTAAACACTATGAAAGAGTGAACTACAAACTTCCTAACAGCCATTTTTCAAATATTTAGTATAAAAAGTATTTGGGGATTTTGCTAAAAATACGAAAGGTCCTCTGTCTTGTTACAAATTGCAAACATTTAAGTTACGTTTCATGAAAGATATATGTGAAAACACTATCACTACATATAAAGACATAATGACAAACGTATGAGTCATCTGTAGACGTTAAATCAAATCAGACTAAAATCATCAGGGTCTTTGGGATTCTGAAGTGAAAATGTAATGTATGGATATTTTTCCAAACCAAATATTTATCATTGGGAAGTGAACCCCACATATGTTGTTATGAAAGTGCTCGGTTTAAGTTAAATTAATGTCTGTTGACATATACCGCCCCCTGGTGGTGGTCTACGTACACTGCACCAGTCTGAGACCAAACGTGATGGTAAACTTTGCTCCTAAACCTCGCGGACGTGTACAGAGACAGACACGGTTGAAGTAGTAACTAGACATAACTCAAGGTGTCTAATGTATTCTGCTGTGAACTCTCAGTGTGTGGGATTTAACCTCATCAGGACAAAGGGAATACTGTCAGGTGTCGGTCACCGTTTGCACACTAAACTGGCCCAAATATGTTCCCTGCGGTTAGTTGCAGCTCTCTGGCACTTTACTGCTCTCTCACATGTGGCAAACTCCGCCCAGGCCAACTTAAACAAACCCAGAGCATCAGCTGGAAATACTAATTCACACCAACTGAGGGGCCAGGTGCAGTAAAAAAAAAAACAACAGACGTTTGGCTCATCTGAACGTTCAACGACACACTTCTTTTAGATGACACTGGTCGCAGTGCAAGTGACACTAATCAAATTCTAATTTGAGCTCAAATTAATTTTTCAAAGTCAAACTGTAAACCACATCTGAGCCGTTTTAGCTCAGAGCCCTTCCGTGATGCTCTTCACACAGTCAACAGCTAGAACTATAAATGAGGCATTGTAAAAGGGTCGATATCTCACCGAAAGCTTGTCCACGTCTCCCTTGAGCACACGTTCCAGGTACAGCTGCTTGAGTTCCCTCTCCAGCCGAGACGGCAGGCCCGGGTACATAGTGGATCCTCCTGATAACACGATGTGTTTGTAGAACTCAGACCTGATGACAGGGAGACGGAAAGAGGGTGAGAGCAGGAAGAGACCCAACAACACGCAGATAAGAAGAGAAGAAGTAGCGTTGCTAGTTTCCTTCCCCAATGCGAAGTTTTTCCCATTTTAAGTCGACAAATGTTGAAAATGAACTTTAAAGGCAGATTTGAGTCCCTCAGAGACTTAAGGCAGTGGTTCTCAAATGGGGGTACATGTACCCCTAGGGGTACTTTGGAGGACTGCAGGGGGTACGTGAGATATTTAACACATTGTTTAATAGTTACAAGGCTGTTATCCAGAATATTGTTCCTCTTTATGTAGACTTTTTTTTCCCTACCAAAAATGTGACATCTGTGTCGCCTTCTTTGGACCTATTCCTGCCTTCCTTCTACTTTTTACAAGTTTCTCACTTTTTTCAAAGTTATGTCACTGTTTTTGAAGTTTCTGATACTATTTTCGACCTATTCGTGCCTTACTTCCTTCCGCCATCTTTTTTCCAAGGTTTTGTCTCCTTTTCTCATTAGCATTTAAATGTTTTCCAGGTACAAGGCTGTTGTTTAGTAAATCTATCGCTGACAGCGCTGTATTGTTGCTCTTTATATAGACTTTCTTTTCTACCAAAAATGATTGACACTGGTCAGGGGGTACTTGGCTTAAAGAAACAATTCAAAAGGGGTACATTATTGAAAAAAGTTTGAGAACCACTGACTTAAGGTATATTCTACAAAATACAGCATTCAACTCCAACAGCAAGGAATGCATAATGACGTATTGGGTTTCCAAGTGTACATTTTCTTGAACATTTCCACTCATTAAGATACCCAAATATCAATTTTCATCCATTCAATACAGAACTCTTTGATATCTAAAACCCTCTATTGCTTCAGTGGGAGCTCTGCTGGGCGACACCGCCATCTTGCATGTCTCCGGCTGTGTGCTGGGGCTTGTCAATGTTGTGTAGTAATGTGTGCTGGAGCGGAAACACTCGGTCACTCTTCAGTACAGTATATACTGATGCGTCTTTATCGGCATTGGAGTGCACCCGTACACTTTCGGTGGCCTCACCTGGTGTCTATATCGGCTGCCTGGATGGTGTTGAAGAGGAGCTCCGCCACTCCGACACCCTCCACGTTGATGAGGTGGGGCTGGAACAGAGCCTCGGGGGCCTCAAACCGCTCTCCTCCCACCTTGATCACACGGCCATCTGGCAGCTGGAGATGCGTGGGAGGGAGGAGATGAAAAGAGACAGAAAAAATAAAATATGACACCACTAAAGAGGTAGGACTTAATGTATGACTCAATAGAGTCATAAATCCTGAATGTAAGAACTGAAAATGATACTATTCAATGGTTGTTTGCAAGGTATGAAAGGATGTCATAACATCTCAATAAACTCTTTTAAAAGAAAAATGTATGCATGTCTTGTGGTTAAAAATCCTCCAAGACTCTGATAATATTGTACAGCAAGTTGAAGCACCGAGAGTGTAGGCTCCAAACTGAGTAGAGTGAATGTGTGTGTGACTATAAAAAGGCTTCATTCAGCAGAGGGCAGTGGGAGGAAGCAGAGCCCAACCACCGCCGCAAAGTGGCTGCACAGGAAATGATGTAACGCACAGTTCAGGGCCCTTCGGCCACAGTTACATTGCCCTCCTTGTTTTCGGCACACAAAACGATACTTACACATCCATGTTCACACACCTACACACACACGGTCGCCTACACTAATCCAAACACACACGGTCGGTGAGCTCTGAGACACAACATGTGCTCGGTAAGGCGTGCAGTAACACAGACCTCAGGACCTGCGTTTAGATTCTGTGGTTCCCTCTGCAGGGAAAAGGGCCTTGGAAAGAAAAGCAAGCCTGGAGGAGGAGCTCTGCACCCCCATATGTTTGAGTCCCAGAGAAAACAGTTAGTCAGCAGCACTGCCCTGTCCTAAAGCAGCCAACAGAACCAACAATGGGCATGTGGTAGGCTACTTAGCTCAGTGCAGAAACAGATTTAGTTACCCCATTAGTTTTCATTACTTCAAAATACTGCCACTTTTGAGTAACAAATCCTTCGGGAGGGATTCTTTCTACAATGCTATTTTGAGCAGAAATGTAAAACTTGTGTGCATAAAAACAACTAATTTTACAAAAAAAAAAAAGTAGGGCTGGAAATATGTTGCCATTTAATGGTGAAATGGCCAACGTATTAAAAAAACAGCTGCTTAATGTGTCTAACAAACACGGATTTTCCCATTTTTGGAGTAAACTCTGTTTTTAGCCGTCATTGCACATCTGTATCCGAAAGACGTTATTTGTCCTCTTTATCCTTATATTCAGTCTCAGTCTCTGATTTAGTTCATTCCTCTATTTCTTCAATTAGAGGTGTTCTTTTTTATTATTGTTTTATGGCATATTTATTAGATAGGTGACAGCAGGAAACAGTGAGCGAGATGACATGGCACGCTGCCACGATCGTCCAAGGGGAGACACGTTGGAGTTTAATAAAACTGCAGAAATTATTTATCATGTCTTTATTTAAATGTTTGGGCTTACTACCTATTGCTATGTTTCTCATTTTTGTCCAGTTCCTCCCCCCCCCCATTTGATGCCAACTGAGTGAATAATGCACAGAATGTCCATGCGAGGGCAGCAACTCGCTTTTAAGTCTGGCTTCACACTGGCTGCTGTGTCTGCACACTTGATGAAATGACAACCACAAACACCAGGTTACAATTTTAGCTCAGCAGCAGTTTAACAGGTCTGTGAAATGACCCTTACAAACAAAAAGCCACATTTTTAAAGTATTAATAGAGTGACTGTACAAACAATGTACAGCACTGATGCTGTACATGTAGCTCACTTCTGGTAGCTTTTATTAAAATAATGTTCTATTAAATATGAATCTAAGCAGATTTCAGTCAGTGTTTCATTATGTTGAAAATGAAAAACGTGAATATATACCGTGTACGATTCCACCAGCACGGTGGTCTCCAGGGCCAGCTTCTGCTCCTGCTCGATGTTGTAGCCCACGTAGCACAGCTTCTCCTTCATCATACGCACGGTCTCAAAGTCTGCAGAGTGGTTGAAGGCATAACCCCTCAACAACAACAACTGGAGGAAGAGGATGGTAGAGAAATAGCGGAGAGGAAGGTCAGAAGCCTAATTCTTTTGAGTTACTACTGATGTATATATTCAAATAATAATTAAACAAGAACTAGTTACTGTCAAATCTCCTCAAAGTTAAGACCCTGTTACTTCCTTTTAGAAAGAAGATGATGCTAGTTTCCCCTTCCTAAAACAGCAACAAGACTAACAAAACATTCTGGATTTTTTTTTTTTTTTATTCTAGCCCATGTAAAGAGACTGGACTCTGTAAGAGACGTATTTGTTTTACTACAAATGCAATAAATTATGAATTAAGTAGAACGATGGCTCTCATGTGCATTATGATAGTGCAGCACCACTACATTTTATTATCTAGAATCTACCATCTGAAAATCAATCCACATCATTTTTTAAAACAATCAAAATGACATACAGTATATACTCTACTGACTAACTACCTTGTTTGCACTGCTAGTTTTTGTTGAGTTCTTTGCTACTCTGTCTCGCCCTGTCATGACTGACTGGATACCTTGATGAGGTAGCGGGTGATGTCCCTGCCTGCGATGTCCAGGCGTCTTGTCAGATGAGGCAGGCTGAAGCCCTCATACACTGGACAGATGTGTGTCACACCATCACCCGAGTCCACCACCACACCGGTCAGAAGGCCTAAAACCCAGAAAAAACACACACACACACACACACACACACACATAGTGACATCATGACTTCGCAGAAACATACACGCCACTTTCTAAAGCCAAGTGGCATGTTATCTGTACGCATTTTGAGCTATCCGCATTATGTCTACCTGTATACAGCGGACAGGTTGGGTTTAGTAAAAGAAGAACGTGACGAATGGGTTTAGTAAAAGAAGAACGTGACGGTTGGGTTTAGGAAAAGAAAGCGTCAGTTGGGTTTAGGAAACGTGACACGCGGGACACGATCCCCGGTCTCCTGGGTGAAAGTCCTGTGTTGTTTGACCCATCCACCACCCCAACCAACCTCCCCATGCGGATTTTCATACCGTAGTCGCTCTTAACGCTACGTCATCTTCTCAGGAGACCTTGGCGTAAATTGACACGCAATCGCAAGGTAATGTAAGTCAACGGAGGCCAAACGGCGTTGATAAACACGCTAAAAAGCCATTATGCGCCTTGATAACGCGCCAAAATGGCATACGAATAGGTGTGTCATGCATCCGCCACTTATTGAGATCAGTCTGTTAATAATCTACAATTCTACCAAGCTAGGTGCGTTTGTGTCCGAGTTTTGTCCAGTGTGTGCTTTGGGCTACTTATTGTTAGCTTTCCGTTGGCTGGGTAAACACACAAATCCTGGAAAGATAACACATCTAATGTAACGATTAACTGCTAATAACATCTCAGTCTGTAATAGACTCCGATACAAAATGATAGAGCAGTGCACAGACCTCATGCAGGGTTCTGTGTTCAAAACTGAGTTGGAGTCTCAGTGTAGGGGCAAATAGTTTCAGAGTTCATCTAATCCTGCTTGAAGCACCACACAGGTGGGGTTTAACTAATCCCAACACTTTAGATAATGTTAGGATATCGTGTCAGTGGAACAGTGTAAAGTGATGTTCACGGGACTGTCTAGACTTTCTGGCGTGAAGAATAACATGTCTGGTACCTAAGTAGTGTCATAAAACAAATCTTTGCACAAACTATTTGACAAAGGTGTGGTAGTTAAACACTGCCACACCAGAATATTTCCGCAATTAAAATGAGAAGTCTTCTGTCACTGAGCTGCTGAACTACTAATAATTTACCCGTTATAACATACAAGATACACTTCTGGTGTCAGAGGAAATCTAATTTGTGGGTGAGAGGTTTGTTGAAAATAGGACACCTGGAAATCTCTGTGATATTCAAACTTAAGACTTGCAGCCCAAGCATGCATGTTGGACTTCCTACCTTGGGCATACAGCGTCAGCACAGCTTGTATAGCAATGTAGACTCCTGAAAACTGGTAAGTCTCAAACATCACCTGTAGGAGAAGACAGAAAATGTCAGACAGCAGGTACAATTACTTGCTGATGAAAACAGTACAGCTGGCAACACATGCAAAAAAAAAAAAACATTATCCGTAATGTATAAAGTCTATACTTTGATTAACTGGATATAGAGTGAATGAGTATAGCCTAACATTCATCGGTGACACAGAGTCAAAAAGATCTTCAAACCCACAGTAAGAAATGCATAAACTTGTAAATTTCCCCTTTTTGTTGTTCCCTTCACACAACTACAAAAATACTTCCAAGCTGTACACACACAAAAATAAATGTCAACATACTTCAATGATTTTTTCGCGGTTCTTGGTGGGGTTCATGGGTGGTTCGGTCAGCAGGATCTTGCAGTTGCGGGAGTCGATGTTGAGCTTCTCTGGGCCGAAGGTGTAGTCCCACAGGTGCTTCATGTCATCCCAGTTCCTGACGATGCCGTTCTCCATGGGGTAGTTGACCTCCAGCATGGAGCGTAGCTCGCTGGCCTCGTCCCCCACCATCAAGTCCTGGAGGGAGAGGTCAAAGGTCAACAGGGATAACTAGTCAGAAGTTTTGCAGTGTAGCCCTCCACTTCTGAAAGCCAGTTGGGATCATTCAGGATCACTGAGAGTGGGGATGAGCACTGAGTATTGGATGAGGGCAATAAAATCTGTCATTTTAACTTGTCCCCTTGGCCTGCTAGTCTCATGAAATCAAAGAAACTGGGTCATCAAGCCGAGTCATCTGTCAGATGGCAACAGCTGCATTAATGTCCTCGCCCAAAGTAGTTTTTTTAAAACTCAGTTACCCAGCATGCAAAACAAGCCATTATTTACCATGCATCTACACACCTGGAAACACTTGTGTTTCCCTCTAGCTACAGTAAACCACTCGTTTTAGCACCATTCAACTAGCTGCATGCAAGGCAGCCTGGCAATGTAAACAACCGCTGGGTTAGAGCTCAGTGTTAGCCACACAGTCAAGCATCTCACGTTCCACTTGGAGACATCAAAGGCCTAGTGAAGGCAGCCATTTTATGGGTTCATCCTGTGTGCTTTGGCATTAACAAAATACCAGTCATAGGCATTGCCTCCATGTGGTCTCAATTTAAAAGAAAATAAAGGAAAAAGGAAAAACAGATGTGTTTCCGTCTCCCACTTTCAGCTGTCTGCCATGCACCATCAAGTGTGGACACTTCCTCTGCATTTGTAAAGGTGAAACACCCAGAGATACTGAAGCAAATGCTCTAAATTGGACATTCCTTAAATAAGATAGGTTTGTGGCGTCATCACAGTGAGGTAAACAGATCTGTGATGCATAGGTACACAGCATTGATCATTTAGCACCAAGCGTTCCAGCTGCAGCTGACATTTTGGGGGTTTTTTTTTAACAGAAAACTGTTGTGATTATCTTAGTCCTTAAATAGCAGCAGGATTGAGCGGTGGGGGTGGGGGGTGTATCTGTCGGGATGCGTCAGCAGATCGGCCTCTGAAAATGGAATCGGTCCAAAATCTCTTTTAGCACTCCATCGATAACAGCTGGCCTTTGATTCATCACAGCCATTTCTGCAACACTTTCAGCCTGGAGAGAGGAGTGCATTAACGTAGGGGCTGTATATCTATCTGACTTTCTGCCACTCATTTGGCAAACACTCAAACTCAATGGCAACTAGTTGGGATGTAGAAGAATGGTATCATTGTGTGAGTAAGAAAACACGATAGAAAACAAATGAAGAAAAGACACTGGACACAAAAACAAACCCATCTAAAACAAAGAAAGAGTTTAATTCGGTTGAGATCAAAACATTACACAACTCTCTGGAGCAGGCAAGAACAGGAGGCACACACCAACCTGAACTTACCATCTTCTGGGCATTCTACTTCATCGGGAGGGAACAAAACATGGAGGAAGAGGAAGGTAGATATAAAAAATAAAATAATAAAATGAATAAACAAAAGAATTGGAAAGAACAGGAGAAATATATGGGAAACTGTCATAAATTTAGACTGCAGCTGCGTAATCAACAGATCTTTATCCAGATTCCACGATCTCTTCAAATATTTCACATTTGCAGGAATGCACTGGAGGTACTGTAGTTGGTACTGGGAGGATGTCAACAACAAGCTGGTGTAGCTCGTGGTTAGAGGATTGATTTGGTTATCTAACAGATTTCAGAACTGAATGGGACTCTTACTGGAGCTCCCTACACAATGATAACAGATCTTTTAGAGGGGAATTAGACAATCTGTGGCTTTGACATTGTGCTTACATTAGAAACTGACTCTGCTCTGTTGTGTGTGATTACATATATCTTGCTTTTTCACTCATTTGCAGATTATATTTTTGTCTTATCAGTGGTTTCCTGACCAGGTTCAAACTTGAAACCAAGACTTTCTGGTCAAATTAAACTTTCATTCCAGCAACATCAGGTGGAGGACCAGCTCGTACCTTGATCTCAATGTTTCCGACTTTGGCTGTCGAGCGAATAATGGGCCTCCCAACCAGCGCAGGGAAGATGTGCTCTGGGAAGTTGGAGCCTGCATAGCCGCACTTGACAAACTAAAAGAGAGAGACAAGAACCAGAGTGCAGAGGAAGTGATGTGAGGAAATACATTCAAGTACTGATGAGATAAACTGTGCAATACAGCCAGACATCACGGTCATCCTGCTGATAACAGTGGGCTTAATTAGCATTCAGAGAGAGATAAAAATGTAATCACCGATGCTACAGTGTCGGAATCTCCATGCGTGTGTCTGAGAATCATCATCTACGGCCAGCGCCTTCTTTACATGTAGTCTCCAGCACAAAGGTAGTAAACATAAAATGTATTGTTTTTTTTTAAGGCTGATCCTTAGCCTTTATCAAGAAAATTTGGTTAATTTCATCTAAAAATCCATTATTATTTTATTTTTCATTAATTGTATTAATATCTCAAATCTGTATTAAAAGAAATCCCTAATAGGATGTTAGTATGATGGTTCTGGATCCTCAATGTTTCTTAAGTTATAAAGTCCTATCAGAAATCTATATTAATAGTGTGACAGTATTTTTAGAAAACATATAGCCACAGAGACAATCGTTAGTACTGTGTGGACATGAAAAACAAGCAGGTCACTCAGCTACAAAAGTTACATGAGCTCAAAGAATCGTTTCATTGAACTGTAAGACTAGGAACTTATGTGTATTGTCACATTGTCAGTTTGAACGCTGTTGTGTTCATATTTCCCCCTAGCTCTAACACCTTTTCCCGTGCATGCAAGTTGCACACATTCATGCACAGTCCTTCCTCTGCAATCCTTTCATTTAATTAATGTATGCCTGTTATCGCAACATTGCATGTTGGATTCTTCTGCCTTTGTACTTTTTGTGTGACCTCAAACAGAGAGCGAGAGAATGTGAATAGAGACTCCTCCTCCCCAAACTGATAATGTGAATGAGTACATTCAAAGATGAGCCACAAAGCTAACAAACTAGAGTAGACTTTTAGAATCCGTACACAGTTCATTACCCCTCTGCCCTGACCTAAAGTCTATAGCCTAACAAAGGAATTTGGTTAAAGAAGATTGTAAGAGTAACAGGCGAAGTGACTTGATTCTGTCTCTAGTGCAATTTTTGGATTCTTTGATTAATTATCTTACGGAACCAGTTCAACTTCCGTGGCGTTTTTATAGTGGAAAATTGTGAAATTTACAAGTAAACCAAACAACTCAGTTGTTGTGGTTTTGCAGCTGTATGTGCTTGGTAGGATAGCTGTTACAAAGCAAGGTTCAACAGTTAGATTTTATAATTGACTATGATGTGAAACAACATGTATCAGTGCTCTGAAAATGTGCTGGTGATGTATGTGGCTGTGGTTTAGACTCGTCTCACTTCCTCTTGACTTCTCAGTTCAACCCTGACACAGGGGAGGTTTTTTCTAGCTTTGCATAAGGCTCTGTAAAAAGTTAAATCTAAAAAAGCCTTATTAGTCAGTAACATGCTGAGCCAACATCCTCTTTGACTGCTGGCAAGTTTTAGAAAGGAAGTCCTTGCAATCCAAAAGAGGCAGTATTACCTGTGTGCAATGAGTAACTCCTTGACGTAAACACAGATCAGCCAAGTGCATGTTATTTCTTTATTTCAGATCCCCATTAGCTGCTAACAATGTAGTAGCTACTTAAAGCTACTTTTACAAGCTGGATGGGAGTAGAAACAGTTTTGTAATGTTTCTTATTGCATAGCTATACTTTCATAAAGTATATGGCAATCCTCATCTGTCCAGTGAAGTAATGTTCAAACAAAGCAGATTAAGAACGAATCTGCATATGAAAAAAAGGAATGGGGTGTGGTCTTTCCAAGGCCCAGAGTCCTTGCTAACTGCAAGTTAGGTGAAATTTCAGATGTCGCTGTAGGAGGAGGGCGACTTTCCGGGAGACCCCGTTCTAGTGTAAAGGTTTATTAGTTTCGTTTTAGATTCTTCTAAATTAGATTATTCATGGGGGTTGACTATAGGCAGTAGTGACCTAGATTTGTTATTTACTTATTTTATCATATTTTAATATGCCCCCTACATTTTCTACTTACTTTTAAGTTGTTTTCTTTTAAAGGAGCCTTCCAGTATTAGATTCTCACGTTTGTACCATACTCTATAAAGAGGTTTTTAGGTATGCACAATGAGGAAAATACAAGATTTGCGATAAAATTATTGCTTAGGATAAATAAACAGATATTAAAATGTACTCAGTTCGCCTTTCTGCTGCTTTTAGTATACTGCACTAAAATTAAAATGTTTGCTTGTTGAATTAAAAAAAACGTAAAGAAAATTATTTTCAACATTATTTTATTGAACAAATTGAACATGAACAGATCACATAAGGCACCAAAGAAATATATTTTAAAGTGCAGTTTTCTAATAATACTCTTAACTAACTAAAACTAACTTTAACTAACTGTCTTTGGCGATGTGTTTTTTCGCAAGTTGATATCGCGATGACGATAAAAAAAGGATTTATAGTACAGCCCTAGTTAGTACTTGTATAACCGGTGTGACAAACATTTTGAAATGTAACGTTATATCCGTGAAATTGGTGCTAGCTGCTGAACAGGGAAACAAAGGTGATTCATCATTAACCTGACACTGCCCACCTGAAGTTGAGTATCAGGACAAAATCTAGCTACAGTGCTTAATAAATAAACCAAATGTGCAACAGAAATACAAAATCTGAAAATCCTGCATCGTTTGCTAAACAAATCCCTGATATGACCGACGCAGCTGCCAGACAGTGAACCAAACGCGAGATTTTTTCTCTAGGATGGCGAAAGCTTTGGGAAGGCATGACCCGCCCTACTCACCCTCTGATTGGCAAGCACTCGTTACCTGCTCTAATTGGGTTGGTTAGGTTAAGGCAAGAGGAGTGGGATTGCTCAGGGTTAGGGTAAGAATGTCAGAGTAAGCCAATCAGAGGTAGAGCAAGGCAGAGTAGGGCGGGACATGCCTTCACGATCCTGGGAAAAGAATACTTGCAAACCAGACAGCCAGCTGTTAAATGCTAGCAGTAAATTAGCAGGCTAGCTAGCTGCCTTAGCTTCGTAACCGTCGGTAGCAAATGAACAGTTACTCGTCAGCCTTAATTGTGGAGTTTACGCCGCTGTGAGAGATATAGCCAGAGCTGTGTATTCAGCTTTTATACTGACATGTAAACCCACTCTACGTGCTGTTTTCGTGTCGGGTCTGGATGAATGAAAATTAGCTGGCTAACAGGCTAGCTAACTACCCATCCACCCAGTTAACGCTAGCTAGCTTGGCCGCTGACAACCCCACTTCCTGTTTCAGCAAATCGTTCGACACAACGGCACCGTTTACAGAGAGCCACGGATGGAGAGCGTGTTAAACCAAAGCAGCAAACTTACCCCGGTCCCATTATCACAGACTACCACTTTCCTTCCCTGGCTGTCCATTATGTTAAAGCCCAGTTGCCGCTGAACCTCCCTCAACTTTCTTCGGCAAGCCGGAAGGAAGACACACACCAACCCGGCGAGAGGAGGAAGGGTAGGGTGCTCATCCGGTGTGTGACAGAGCCGTTCAAATGTCAGTCACTCCCTCCAATAATGTTCAGCTTCAAACTCCTTGTTTTTACAATCGCATTGCTAACACAAAGGTCCTGGATTTGTGTATGCAGTGTAGGGCTGGGCGATATGGAGAAAATCAAATATCACAATATTTTTGACCAAATACCTCAATATCGATACCGCAACGATATTGTAGTGTTGACTATTGGTGCTTTCACAAAATATTTACATGAGATTTTTGATAAATAATCATCAGTAATGTGGATATAATGACTAAGCGAGTAAAGGCAAATAATAGAACAGTTACAACAGTCTGGTAAGTTCAGAAAATCACTTTACTGTAATGCCGCCTTTAAAACCAGGAAAAGACAACACTTATGCCATATTACGTTATCCAAAATCTAAGACGATATCTAGTCTCATATCACGATATCAATATAATATCGATATATTGCCCAGCTCTAATGCAGTGTAGCCTAATTCAGATTCCACATGCAACATGTAAAAAGAAGTGTAATGTCTTGGAGACAAGTAGCCTCTCATCTGCCTAAAAATATAAATTTTTACTCCCTAGAACAGTCTGGACCTTTAGAGCATGTATCATGGACAAATTATTAAGCAGATAATGGATAATCTTGCAATTTTTGCAGTACTTACTTTTTATTTCAGTTTTCTCTTACTGTGTTTATTGTTATGCAACAAAACACCCAGGCAAATGCATTGTATGTGAAGAGCTACTTATAACAATTTACCTACTGATTCTGACAAATAACTTGATAAATCCTAATATAACAGTTGATAGGAAACTGAAAAAGCCCTAATTATCTAAAGCATTTTTAGGAGAATGTTGCATTTATCATCATGCAAATCATTTCTGTCTATTTGAATGAAGAGATTGGTCAGTATATGCATTAACGATTTGTAATATTAGGCCATAAGGGAACATTATTAGCAGATGCAACATGCAAACTAAAACTAATTAGTTTTTCAAACTCAGATTTTATACAGGACAAGTTTGATTTTTGCAGGATGATGAACATGCTACACCCTTAGGATTAGCTACAGTAATTGATCAGTTAATGAATAGATGTACAGTATGAAGGTGTGTAAACTGTAGACAGATGTGTGTTGTTGCTGGAATAATTGAGTTGTAGGGATGAAATATCATGACTGACATGATAAATAACAGTAAATGTAAGAGGCATCCTGAAGCAGTTTAGTTGTTTTATTTTGTATTTTTTGCTCACACAGGTTGTGGAACACTATTGGTTGATTGTGGGGGAGAAAGCGGGCTAAAATGTGAATCAAAAGCCAAATAACCAGCTTTACTAGCAAACAGGCGCACATGTACTTAGAGGTTTATGCCGCAGAGGTCCAGGGTTCGAGTCCAACCTGTGACGATTTCCTGCAAGTCTTCCCCCTCTCTCTCTCCCCTTTCTCACCTAGCTGTCCTATCAATTAAAGGCGGAAAAGCGCAAAAAATAATCTTAATAAATAAATAAGATGACATTTTTTATGAGTTTATAATTAATCAAAATAAACCACAACACACAGCTTTAAGAAGAGTAATACTTGGTGTAAAACAAACAGGATTAATACTACAGACCTGCTTTTTTTTCCACATTGCAGATTATTGTACATTGAAATGACATCATGACTTTGTATAAAAACATACACACCACTTTCCTAAAGCCAAGTGGCATGTTATCTGTATGCATTTTTAGCTATCCGCGTGTATGTTTACGCTGTATACAGCGGACGGCAGTCTGCAACGTCACAGAGTAAACATACACGGCACTTTCTAAAGCCACGTGGTGTGTTATCGCGAGGCTACGGTTGGGTTTAGGAAACGTCACACGTGGGTTGGGTTTAGGAAAAGAAAAAACGTGGAAAGAAAACGTCACACGCCAGAACTGGTTGGGTTTAGGAAAAGAAAAACAGGGTTGGGTTTAGGAAAACGACAAACGTGGAACGGAAACGTCACACTCGGGACACGATCCCCACTCTCCTGGGTGAAAGTCCTGTGTTTTACCCATCACTCGCTACGGCGTCAATTCACACGCAATTGCAAGGTAATGTAAGTCAATGGAAGCCAAACAGCGTTGATAAACACGCTAAAAAGCGAGTGTGCGTCTTGATAACACGCCAATAATGGCATACGAATTGGCGTGTCATAGATACGCCACTTCATGAGATCGGTCTGGAAATGAATGCATGAGCTGATACATGTGGGGGGATTCTGCCTCTCGACTGACGGAGCTGAATTTTTAGGCTAAAGACTGAAGATAGCCAAGCAAGCACAACGATGAACTCACTGTTAGTCCACAATGCCTCTTGTTTCTTTATAAGCCCTTCACAATCAACTTAAAACATCACATAGCCAACAAGATAGTACAGTGACACACCAAAAACACAGTAATAAATTACATGCAACAAAAGATATGCATTGAGTCAAAATAAAATAGTGTGTTAACGCTTAAATACTGTTCATATTGTATACCTGCACGGTAGGCCCAAGAACACTCATAAGTGTCTATACCAAATTTTGAACCACAGGTGCTTAATCCTTCATTAATGTTTCAGAGAGCTGGGAGTGTGTATCTTTTAGGTTTAACACCACTCGTTTATGGAGAAAAAACATCTACAATCACACAATATCATGTCATATTTTACCTTAGACATGAAAACATAAGAGCCTTAATGATTTAGATAATATTTTATTGAAAGTGAAAATGGCAAGAGCATTCTGGGGATTGTTCTATCATTATTTATAACCATAACAAGCATCAAACGCTGTCCTCCTCACTGGGTTAGGGTTAACCCAAATCACTGTCTGCTTGCTCATCTCGGAAGACCAGATCAATGACCTTTTGGGACAGTCTCGCTGCCATAACCAGTGGTGTAATGTAACTGAGTACATTTACTCAAGTATTGTATTTAAGTACAAATTTGAGGTACTTGTACTTTACTTATTGGCTTATCTTTTCATGCTACTTTCTACTTCTACTCCACTACATTTCAGAGGGAAATATTGTACACTTTACTCCATTACATTAATCTGACAGCTTTAGTTACTTTAGAAATTAAAACACATGTAGTTTATAAAATACGATGCTTTATTATAAATTAAACTACCCAACAATATATAGGCCTACAAGTCCAGCTGAAATGATTAGACCAATAAACACTTAGGCTACGTTCAGACTACAGGCATTAATGCTCAATTCCGATTTATTGCCAGATCAGATTTTTTTTGACTGAAAAAATGTGACCTGTAACGGATTTGGACCACATATGAAAGCGGCCCAAATCAGAACTGGAAAAGATTGGATGCCATGTGACTTGGGCTGTTTACACCGTCGTGAAAAAAATCAGATATGAGCAACAAAATTGGATTTGGGTCACTTTGGCCTGCAGTCTGAACGTAGCCTTAGTTGATTGACACTGCTATGATCGTATACAGTTTGTAAAATGTGAAGATTTTTCTGCATTGAGTACATTTACTTTTAATACTTTAAGTAAATTTACCTGATAAAACTTACATACTATTACTTAAGTTAACATTTTCATTGCAGGACTTTGTAACAGAGTATATTTACAGTGTGGTATTAGTACTTTTACTTAAGTAAAGGATCTGATTAGGGCTGCACAATTAATCGCAATTTTATCAAAATCGCAATATGGACTAGTGCAATATCCAAATCGCAGAGGGGCACAATATTTGTTAAAGGCAAAATATGTGTCAAACCATTCTGAATGAAGTATTGTGGTGCTGCAGAGATGTCCCAGCCTACAAATCCTATCCTACAGACTAAAGAAAAACATCTTTGTTTGGTACAGATCCTCGCAAAAATCACACTATAATCATTTTAAATTTTTTAAGATTTAATATTAGTCAATGAAAATGAGAATAATGATACAAACATGATCATTCCCTTCAATATCGGGAATCATATCGCAATCGCAATATCAGTCAAAATAATCGCAATTAGATATTTTCCTCATATCGTGCAGGCCTAGATCTGAATACTTCTTTCACCACTGGCTATAACCTCAGTCACTGAAATGGCAGCTCAGGTAGCTTTATAGTCTTATGACACCCCCCCACCCCAACTCCTCTTTTGAGCTCTGTTGGTTGGCTGGGAATGGATGGGTTTTTATCTGGGTTATTTAACATTCAAGATTCCTTAAAACCACAATTTCCCTTGATGTCACCTACTGTACACTGGTGGATCGAAAATCCATTTCAATATATATACAGGTCAAATTTGACCAGGAACCGGTAGGAGGATGCTTGGGAACATGAGGACCTTGGCCTGCATGAAGGACAGGTTAGGCAGTCCAGAGATCAGCCTGCCAGCCTCCGCACTCAGCTCCTCATTCTGCTGAGGTTTCCTGATGAAGAACACACACACACACAAACACTATTTAAAGACATTAAAGACAAGGAGATGATGCATTATTAATACATTAAGAGAAGCTTGTGAATGATTAGGTATGTGTTTCATTGAATGAATGTTTGAAAAGGATTAAAAAGAGTGCAACTGAGCTGACCGGACTGAAGTGCTGGTTTTCTCTGCAGTGGACATAAGGCGATTCAAGGTGTCTTCCATGTGGCTACTTCTAGCGCCGGTTTCCAGTTTGCTGATGGTCAACTCGTACAGCTCACGGTCAACTCCTTTTCATGCGAGTGTGCGTAACAAACGCATAAAACTCAGTGAGTGTCAAGAGGACTTACACACCCATAGCACGAGCTAAATCTAGCAACAGTACTGTATACTGGCTTGCTCGATTATTTTTTTTCTGGTGGCTGCTCTGTGGCTGTTAACCATAAACATTAAATGAATGACAATAAAATCTACATTTCTGCAGTTTCACACGCTGACCTGTAGGAGGACTGCTGCTACGGCTGCTGCTGCTGCTGCTGCAGTAGGATCTGCACTCCTCCTCAGGACCAAAATAATCCAGGTTGAGAGCAGAGCAGTCTGTGCTGACAAGGGGAGAGGGGGGGGAGTGGCTGAAATATTTTTTATATTGTAATGCTCAACATTTTCAATGATCTAGTATTTTGCTGTAATAACAATGTTTGCCGTCTAGCTAGACTCTTGAAAATGACATCCCCTTTAAAAGCGTGGTCTTGAAACAGTTTTACCTCCTTTGCCTGACACTAAATCCCAGCAAGCTATGTAGCTGTTTGAATGCAAAGTTAGGAGTGGCCAACCACAGAAAAAAAAAATAAAAAATGGATACAGCCTCCAACAAGAGAGGAAAGCTGAGGGGAAGAGAAGCCAAACCAAGCAGAAAGGATCGACTGATTTATTTCAGTATTTACAAGGATTTCCTACAAGTCATTATTGCAGTGCATTCAATCTGGATTTGAGCAGTAAATCTGACAAAATAATAATAAATAAATAAAAATCTCAACAAAGTAGGTCCAAAGTCCAAAGTACTTTTTAGAAAACAATTGCTGGCATAAAGGCACAACTCAATTATGAAATACTGTGACTTCAGTTGTAGCTTTACACTTTTGATTGGTAATGAAATACTGAGTAGATTTCACTTCATATTTCTTTGTTTTTTTAAAACTGAAGTGCTTTGGAAATAAACATTCCTTTATCCTATTCAGCATGAAGTATTATGCGCCAGTGCACAGGGAGTTTAGAGCATAAAGTGACAGCAGTAGTTATTCTATTATGACAATAATCTCCCACACATTTAACCTAATCACAGAATAAATCAAAACCCCAAAGACAGATTTCATATAACCAACTATATGAACAAATATGGAAATTAAGAAATATAAGACTGCAAACAAATATTTCTAAATATATGAAGTGTGTATCCTTTTGTATACAGGGTTGATTGTTTGACTTTAAATGACTTAAATTATTTCGATTTGTAATACAGTAAATGTGTTTTGACCTCTCTGCCGCACTCAGCACCACCTACAGAGAATACAGTGCCCTCTGCTGTCCATACTTTACTATTACAAGTGACATCTGATCACTGCACCTTTGTAAGAAACAATCTTGTCAAACACGAAAACACAATGAGCATAAAGGACGTTTTTTTTTTAACCCATATAAACGTCTGTGGTCTCAACTCAGTGTCTTCTAGGAAATTACTGGTAAAATTAATGACATATGTTTATCAGCTCTGACAGCTTGCATGCTGCAGACCAGAGCTGAAAGTCAAACATGTCAGCATGCTGACGAATCAACAGTGGAACACCAAATATGGAGCTAGTCAAGTCAAGCAAACAGTTCCTACAGCCTATAGAAAAAGAGTGACTTTTACCACTTCTAGTTAGTATAAGTTAGTCACTTATCGTTTAAGAGCAATGGTTATTCAACAAAGCCTTTCTTTATATGTCTTCTTTCTTCATACTTTTGTGTTTACCGACTTAAGAAACACGCAGCAGCAAAATGGGTTGTGTAACAAAGATTGTTGTCTATCACTGTCCTGAAATTCAAACTTTAAACACTTCCTATAAAAATTCACGAGGACACCGAACACAAGCTAGGCTCCTTGGTCATTTGTCATCAACTGACGAATCCATATATGAAGCTTTATCGCCTCCATGAATTATATTTAATTTACCAGAGAACACTCCCCGTATACAGTCATTTCACTCATAACATTAATCGTTGCGACATAACCTTTTTGGAAGTTTTACGAGGAATTAGAAAAACATCCTTTCTGTGTAAATACCATAGACTGTTAATATTAATGGACAACGCATCCGGTTCGGTGAAGTGCTGTAAATGCAGTAGTGCCTTAAACCTGCATTCTATCTGAATTCCAGCAGGGGGCGACACTTGCGGTCGCAAAAGGAGGTCGGTTTCTGTAGAAGTCAATGAGAAAGTGACACGCTTCTCACTTGATTTATTACCTCAGTAAACATTTTCATAATGAGTTTATGGTCTCAATCGCTAGTTTGAAGTCTTCTGCGATACAGAATGATGTTCATTTTTTGAATTATGGTCTCATTGATTTTAAAATTGGCGATAAAGCAGGGGGTGTTTTAGGGCGTGGCTATGACCTGATTGCCAGTGAAAGTGTGTAACTTAACGTAGAGTGTAAGGGCTCCTCCCTCACTCTTCCCTCTCGTCTAAAATCGTCACATCCGCAACCAGGATGGCTGCCGTAACGGCAAACTCGACGACTCACAGCAGATCTCCACAAACTAATGGGTGACGTCACAAATGCTCTGTCCATTAATATTAACAGTCTATGGTAAATACTGATCTAAACACGACTGTACTAAATCGGATTCTTATTAAATCACATTTGTTCCTGAGCAAATAATGACTAACACCTGTGTTGTTTTCCTTTTTAAACATTTTTTGATCGATTTCTCCACCAAAAGGGTTCTAACAGAAACCCTTCACAAGCTAATATGAACAAATAAATAGTTTCCATCAAAAACTAAAGACACTTCAGTGTCAAATAGAGCCAAATATTGGATGATGCTGTCAGATTTATAGGCTAAGTCTAAAGTGCTTACAGCACTTGTCAAAACATAGACCACAGTATTAATACTGGAAGAGTTAGTTGAACCCACAGTGGCCACCAATAAATGAAATTAAAATGGTCCTTAGAACAAACACATCTGGTTAATCAACATGGTACGTATTACGACCATGTTTCATGTGTTCTCTGCAAATGTGACATTCATTTAGCATATTACTCTCAGATGTTTTGTGTTGTAGTTTAAAAAACAACTTCAGAATCATCAAGTACAATAACAGTAATGCACATCTTGTTTCAGTAGACTTCACTTTAGTTTTCAGTAGCCTTTCACCATACCAGGTTTCCCCATAACAACTGAGACGGATACATTCTTTGTAAAAGGTGGCAGCAAGTGAAGATGACAAATTAGAGTAGTTGAAGGGAGAAAAGGGAAGCCAGGACAGTGTTTCCCCTGTAATTGTTCTGGAACAATTGTAACTGATGGGTCATTTTTCGGTTTGGTTTCACATCTACTTACTCTTACTTGAGTCCCCGTTTTGGGTCTGTTGGGTGTTACGTACTCTGTTAGTTTTCTTGTTTGGACAAATTATAATGACAATAATGTGATTTTTGAACACTGGGTCTATCTGTGTTATTCATGAGTGGAAATTCATTTAAATCACAAAAATGTTGTGGTCACCCAATACTGCTGAGTGAATAAAGGGGAAACACAGTGGAAATGAAAAAAAGCAGAACATGCCCTGGAGGAAGTGAGGAGTCGTCCAGAGGAGCCCAGAGGAAACTCAAAGGTTTAGGCTTAGCCACGCAGGAGGTGGCCGATACTGTAGTCTACTTCCAGCCCCAGAAGTGAGGGGCTCGACGAGGGGACGTACCGTCCTGAGAGCTGCTAAGGCCACGGCTGCTCCAGTCCAGATGGCTGGAAGGGAGCGCCTCCTACACAGAGAAAAGTAAACGGCATTTTAAACTGTCACTTATCAGAATGCAACAGTAGAGCAAGGTTAATGCAGTAAAATGCATGTCTTTAGTAACATCTAGTGGTGGCCGTTTCCCACATAGCAGTTGCATGTGTTGTCATCTAGTCTCTTGCTCTTTAAAGCTTTAGTGCGTAACTTTTTTATATTAATGAACGTCCGTTACATTCAAGCCGTTGCCAAATGAGTTGATATAAAGCTAATTAAGACTATCAGCTCCACACAACTCTCTCTGTATTTCTCAGTATGGCTATGTTCAGAAGATTGTGTCGTCTGGCGACTTTCCCGCGCAGAAACTCGAGTGATGATAATTACCTCTTCTTTTTTTTTTTTATCCTCGTGTCCTCCTTGGCTACTAGCAACGGCGTGGTGGAGGGGTGGGGGCTGTGCGCGATCACGGAAGGCTTGTACCAAGTGGGTGCGCCAACAGTTTTGTTGTCATTACTTAGAATTCCTCACGGGGGGGGCGGGCAACAGAAACTACACACTATAGCTTTAATACAGCTGTAGTAAATCAACTCAAATCAAAAAGACAAATTTACCGGCATTGAATCTGTTGAGGGGTCCGGTGTGTTCCGGGGCCCTGGAGGTGCTAGTGTTGTGACTGCTGTGTGTCCTGGAGAACAGACAGCTGGCACAGAGTCTTTGGTGGGCTCTAGCATTCCCTGATGAGTGGTAAAAATGGGATGGAAATGAAAAAAAAAAAAAAAAACAAGGTAAGGAACATGGACTGTCAATGGTAATGACCACTGAAACCCCTGCTTTTACACCATTACAATGCTGCTCACCAGGCTGGATGCAAAAGCAGGCACAGCCACTGGCTGCTTCTTCATGCCAATGAACACCTTTCACAAGGTAAAGACACATAAAAGGAAAACAGCATTAAAATAAAACATGAATGAATGAAATAGGGGTGTAACAGCTTGTAACTCTACTGAATTTCTATCCTATTTTCATATATACATAAGATACTGAGTCAAGTTTGACCTGGCCTGAAACGCACTATGAGGGACATTGCCCTTTGATGTTGTAGTATTAGCATTATTAGTATTTTTTACGTTTTGCCAAACTCACAATGTTCCTCGTCTCCACACCAAGGCACCTGAGCAGAGTCCTATTTGTGTGGGAACCTCCCCACTGAAACTGGAGGCCAACTGCATCGTGGAGGTCCTGCTGTGGCCACCACACCCTCCGCCGAATCCTGAGAAAGGGTAAGAAAATGAAAAAGCAGCACTTTCGTGTATTCAAAGACAATATTTATTAAAAAAAAAAAAAAAGGAGAAAAGGAAAACTGCTGCATCCTGAAAACGTCACAGACTGTCAACATATCCACCATCATTGGCAGGGAGTCCTCACCACTGAGATCTGGGACAGAGTTCGGGTATCTCCTCCTCACTCTCAGGGAGGTGTCGGGCGTGAAGCAGAGCACCGAGGCTGAGCACCTCCTCCCCACCTTCCACCGCTGGGACGTCTACCTCTGGAAAACTGGCCAGGAGAAGCTGCTGGACACGGCAGGACAGAGACACCTAGCCAGAAAAAAAGGGAGAGGCTTTTTCTTTTTTGAATCAAATGTTCAAAATATGGGATGAACTTTCCTTTGACATTAAGCTTTTACCGTCTATAACATATTTTTGAATTGCCTGGGAAGCACTTAAAAAGTCTGTGATAAATAAGAAAACTAAATAATGACAGAAAAAGAAAAACATAATCCAAGACAAGCCCTGAAAAAATACATTTGCTGAAAAGAACTTCAGGCCAATAACAAAATGATTCTCTGTGGCCTTTAATTATCATCATAAAGAGCAACAACAATGAAGCCAGTTTTTAGGGAAATGTCTCCCACCTGACAGCTGTTCCTCCTGGAAACTCCATATTGCCCTGCCCTGTTCTGCTCCTCCTCAGTGTTCCCATCAGTCTGCAGGCTGATGACTGGCTCTCTGAACTGCGTCCAAGTTTTTCCCTCCTCCTGAGCCCTCTGGTCCTTGAACTCCGCCCACGACCCCTCTCCATCCTCCAGTGTGGGCGCTGAGCAGAAATCAGCAAAGCTGTCACTCGGTGGGAGCTTTCCTAGACTCTGCACCTCTGCATCTGCAGTTTGTACACGCCCTTGGTCCCTGTGATGCTCGAAACTACAGTCTTCAAAGTCTGCAAATTCGTCTTCTGTATGTGTTCCAGGTTGTGACTGGTTGGAGGTAGCAGAAGTTTCCTGAGTCGCAGATGGGTTGCAATAATGAAAACCCTCCTCTGCCTTAGACAGTCTGAGATTTGCCATGCTGTTGTTGAAAAAGCAGTCAGAATGCCTGCAATTTCCCAGTTCTTCTTCCTCACCATCATCATCAGTCTGGTCCCAGTCAGTCTGATCCTCCGGTGAAACAAGAGATGAAACATTTGGTTCCAAGTCTGCAGAAGGGTCCTCAAATGACAAATCATCAGAGAAGGACGCCAGGTCCTCTGAAGCAGACTCATACACACTAAATGTTTGGGGGACAGTAGAAGTGCTCTTTGCCCGATCTTCTCCGTCTTCGTCTGACACTCCATCCCCTGGCACCTCTGTGGTTTGTAAAGAATTAAAACTATGCCTCTTTTCCCTCTGGCTGTCTCCAGGCTTGCCTAACTCCTCCTCCCCATAATGAGGTTCTTCGGGTGGAAAATCCAAAGCTGCTGCTGCAGCTTCCGGAGGCTGATGGTGGTCCTGAGATGGTTGCACGAGTGCTGCATCTCTTTTCTCACAGTGCTTGACCTTAGTGCAAACATTTTCTTTTGCCTCGCATGCACATTGGGATCTGGGCTCAGAGTCCATAACAACCTCCTGTCCTGCATAACAGATTTGTTCACCCAAGCTGTTGGAAAAGTTTGTCCCATCCCCTCTGCTATCCCATTGCTCTTTGCTGCCTATGGGAGAGAAGCCACAGCACCAGGGATGTGCTGCCTGCTCTGTAAACACAGTAAAATCAGCAAACCCTGTTTCTTCCACGGGAGACCATGCACCCACTGCAGAGGCCATGTGGGTCCCAGAGTTGTGGTCTCTTTCAGAGTAACCATTTGTGAGGTGCACACATGATTCTGCATTACAATCCTGACCTTCCATGTATATGTTGCCCCTGCCGGAGCCCGAGTCCACAGTGGATGTGGGTTGGGA
Source organism: Sander vitreus (assembly GCF_031162955.1). Classification (NCBI taxonomy): domain Eukaryota; kingdom Metazoa; phylum Chordata; class Actinopteri; order Perciformes; family Percidae; genus Sander; species Sander vitreus. The sequence continues at coordinate 25,102,764 of NC_135871.1, forward strand.
CTGTTCAACTGGGTTATTCAAGCTACAGTTGGGTTGATGTGTGGCTGGCTTTGTGGTGGTAGAAGGTAGCTGTCTGAGGCTGGATGGAGAATCTGTAGAATCAATAAAGCCAAGAGGCGAGCAGGACACCTCGACAGAGAACCCCCCAAAATCCCCAAATTCGTCCTCCTCTGACCCCGCCTCCCCATCGCCATCATCGTCCAGTGGAGGTGGGGAGGAGGGGTGCAAGGGTATGATGTCTGGCTCCATGGGTTCTCCTAGCAGCACCTGAAGGCCTCATGCACCTGGGAGAGGGAAAGTGAAAAGAGCAGGAGTGCATCATAAAAAAAAACAGCTTCTTGAGAATCAGACAACAATGTTTCAGTGTGTCGATGATGGCAATTGCTCAGCACAAGATTGTCGATATTTTCTGAGACTGATGGATCGAGCCAACTATGAAAGTTAAGGTATGGTGGCGTTATCCATGGTGCAGCCTTGTCTTTTGGCCTGTCTTTGAGAGCAGTTGTACAATGGTGAGATTGGCATCTCCTTGCCATGCATGCAGATTGAGTGTAAGCAGCACATCCCCTTGCCTGCATAGACCCTCAAGACCACCTCAATTGACATCATATTGCACATTGACAGTTTTAGCACCCTTACGTTACTTGCCTATTTAAGGCATTAATGTACTGGGTCCACTGCTTCATTATTATAATTTTGTATATACTATCATGCATGTTATTATGTATGTATCATTCAGGTTTGCTGTCTCTTTTATGTGAAGCACTTTGTAATGTTGGTTTTGATGGAAACCAAAATGTCAAACCAAAATTTGATTCAAAATGTCAGTGGTTTTGGTTCAGTTCTGACATTCAGCAGACTGTTAAAATAGAGGAACCTTCAAACATGATTGTTCCGCAAAGTAGAAGCTTAACAAATCTGCACTTTATATGTAAATCTATTGCACTCAGATGTTCGAACGTGCTCTTTTTGTGTCTGCTAAAATACTGTCAAATATTCACATCTATTTGAGATATTACCAGCATTCTGACTCCCCTTCGGGTACTGATCCTGGAGTGGAAAATGTGTCCAGCGTTGGCCGCAGTCAGTAAGCTGATACAGGAAACATTATCCGCAGCTTTGTGCTACTAGGATGAACAGTTCAAAACTGCGCCTACAGCAGCAGCCACTTCAGGATCATGGATTAGTAACGTTACCTGTATTAAACCTTCAACAGTTAAACACACAACAACTGCATTACAACGCTGACTGAAACATCCCTAAAAAGTATTATTACACAACAGATTAAGGTATTTATTTGGCTTTGTGAATAGTCGGAAAAGCAGAAACAACCACTGATGTCCTGCCATTTTCTCCAGCCAGCTTAACGTTAACGTTACATTACCACCAGCTAGCTAGTGTAGCCGGTATCTAACGCTAGCTATCCGTCAAAAGCAAACGTTGACGTGCTATTTAAACGTGGCTAACAGCTAACGCTAGCTGAGAATACAAAGTGCCAGCTTTTTATTTACCAACACTCATTCACTTTGCCTTCTCGTCACTTCTTGTCTGTTTAATGTGCCGCAGCTTGGCTCTCCATCCTCTTGTCATCATTGTCCCTAAGTATTACCTGGGATATGTAAGAAGTAAAGACCTCTCACTATGTTCCGTTTCAAGGTGCTGTAATTACTTAGCCTGGATGCCAGCCGAACTTAGCCCCGCCCACAACATTTGAGGTCGGGAAGTTCGGGTTATACTCAGCTTTTGATTAAAAAAATAAATAACAACTTCTCGGTGAGCATTCGTGATGTGAGCTGATGTCCTTAAACAGACTTCCTGTTAGAGCTGTTGTGTCTTGGAGTTGCTATGTAACAACAACAAAGATGGCCCAATGATTCACTGCAACGATGATGAGACTCAACAGCATCTTTTAATGGACTGCTACAGAGCAAAAGCAGTCTGGGACAAATTAAAAGTGTATGGTGTAAATTTTGATCTTTCATATGGGCTTAAGTCTGTTATGTACTGTATCATAGATGATGTAGCCTACTATCAGAGAAGCACAAGGAAATTAATGCAAATAATCATATGTATTGTTTGTTTTAAATTATGGAAGAGAGGTGCTGTATGATTTTACAAGAGACTACAAGAGACTCTGTTTACAACAGACTGTTGTAAACAGTGACGACGTGTGCAAACAGGTGCTCATTGAACTCAGGAGAAGAACTTTAGACCATAAACAGCTCCTTCCTTGGAACATACTGAACTTGTGATCTACAGCACTTTATGAAGGACTCTAGGCACTGGATGCACTTTATTAGCTCATTTTGCACATTAGCACTGGTTTGTTCATTAGCCTAGTTAAGTTTGTTATTGTTTTATTCATTATTTTTGTTGTTTGTTTGTTTTCCCTGGTATGATATGTAGCCTACTGTTTGTCTAGTTATAACTTGTAAAACTTTAATAAAGCTCTGTTTAAAAAAAATGGATTCTAGTCATATTCTGAGTCTAGTTATATAGCCTAACCGACGTCAGGCTAGTAAGTACTCATAGCGAACGAGAGTTGGGGAAATTCCACGGGTCATTTTTTTCAGAAACAGAAGGCGACTCTTCTTTAAAATAGACGATCTTCGATTTAAAAACAATATCACCACCTACTGGAGAGACTTGATCCTACACCTGCTTATTCAGCTTCTTTACTTTTTTTTATACAGTGGTGGAAAGTAACTACGTACATTTACTCAAGTACTGTACTTAAGTACAATTTTGAGTTACTTTACTTTAGTATTTAGGATTTTATGTTACTTAACAGATATAAGTACTTCTTCCACTGCTTTTATGGTTATGATTTTTCACAGTTATAAATACTAGTAGCAGTAGTACATAGTACACATTTAGTCCAATACAGAAATGTAATGTGACATTTGGGGATAGACATAAAGCGTGTTCCAGTCTCTGTGCTGCTATTAATTCTAGCTATAGTTCATTTTAGGGTAAGAAAGTAGATAAGTTTGAGTTTAGTTTATTTATGGAAGGGGACAGCGCAAATTAATAAAACACATGATTTCCAATGAGTTAAAAAAGCCAGAATGAGCCAAAAGGCTATTTTTCATCTGTAGTCCCCTGCCTTCAATGTTAAAAAAAAGGCTTTTTAAAATACAAAAAAACAACACAAGCATTACATAAGTAATCAATGTGGCTGCCTGCTGTCCGTAACGGTAGTGGAATATCATGGACTCCTCGCCAATCTGACATGTATCCTGTTTAGGGTTGCAAAATTCCGGGAATTTTCAAAGTTGGAAACTTTCCATGGGAATTAATGGGAATAAACTGAATATTTTTAATATTGCTTGTTATAATACTGTTAGTCTATAACAGGGAACTTAAATGTACTTGAAAAAAATCCATCTTGCAGCATAATCTTGGTTAAAACAACCTGATTTAATGCAACTTCAGTTAAATGTCCTCTCTTTATTCGTCAATGACATGCACGCGTGCAGTAATCAGCACAGGCTACTACATACTTGCCAACATTTAGTTTTTAAAATACAGGAGTTTTAAACTGTTTTTATTTAGTTTTGGACTACTGCCTACTGCTATTGAGGCCACACCCACTGCACAGATCATTCTAGAATCCAACATTCTACAGCAGATTGAAGCTGATTGAGGACAGCATTTGAGCCCAAGGACTACATCCCATCCAAATTCCCATAATTTCCATTAATTCTCATGAAAGTTTCCAAATTGGAATGTTTCCAAAATTGGCAAGCTAAACTTTCCATGGAAAGCAATATTAAAATATCCAGTTTATTCCCATTAATTCCCGTTTATTCCCATGAAAGTTTCCAAATTGGAATGTTTCCAAAATTCCCCAGCTAAACTTTCCATGGAAAGTTTCCGGAAAATTTCCGCCCCTTTGCAACCCTAATCCTGTTTGAGAAAACCTTTTCAGACAGGTAGAGTAGTTGACGTTGTTTACAGTATTAAGCATGCAAGTAAACACGGATGAACATGGATCTAAAATTAGGTTCGCAAATTTAAAGAGTTTGTGCTGGATCCACACTTTTCATTGTTAAGTGTTTATTACTAGGGTATGCTAGTCTATATGTATCACAAAAGCTCTTTATCATTACAAAATAGATTTTTTAGAAGTGCAATAACCACGAGCGGTAACAGGAACTAAAAGGTCAGGCTTGAACTGGTCAGAGATCTCAAATGCACCGAATCCACAAAACTGGACTGAAAACGGTTCAAAAAAAGGTTCCGCGACGGAAGACATTTTCTTAGACGTCTGTAATTCTTTGTCCTCCAGACCTCTGGCTACATTTTTCACTTGCTCAGAGACTCAAATGATAAATAAAAAATAATGAATGACGTGAAACAAATGTCAATTCAGTCTGATGATCAGGCAAAAGACTACAAAACAGTGTGGGGTTTCCTGGCTTCGTGGTTCTTCTTATGGACCCCCAGTTTTGAAGCTGAGGGAAAGTGTTTACCACAAACCAAACAGCAAAATGACTTCTTCCCTTTGTGCTCCTTCATACCACACGTTTGGAGATGATAACTATAGGTAACCATTTTGCCGCACGTTTTGCAAAAATATGGCTTTTCCCCTGTGTGCAACCTCAAGTGAACATTGAGATTTGACTTTTGAGAAAATGACTTCCTACAGAAAGAACACTTGTGTGGTTTTTCACCTTTGTGAATTCTTGAATGTGCAACCAGATGGCCCCTACACGCAAACTCCTTGTCACACTCAGAGCATTTAAAGGCCTTCACAGTCATATGAATCTTATGAACGTGTCTTATCAGATCAGAGTCCCTGTTAAATTGCTTGCTACAGAAACGGCAAGCCTTTTCATCCCTCTGGGCTTGTTCCTGCTCTGTTAAAGCAGCGTCACTGCTGGGACTCCCATTCCATTGATCATCATTCAATGTTAAAGGTATAGTGCCGAAAGTTGGGAAGAGCTGGCAGTCTGACTGAGCACTTTTATCTGATTCAGTAAGTCTGACGTTCACATCCTCGGAGGAGTCACCCTTCAGGTCTGGAATGATACACTGATGCCCCTGCTGACTGTGACAAGGCGACGATGAATCATCTCGTTCATTCCATTTGTCATCTACGTTTGTGTTTACGCTCACAGTTTCAGCCGTGAAAGATGGGAACAGCTCACAGTTAGTGTTTGGTTCTGATTTAGGGTGTCTGACTTCAGCATCGTTGGAATTACCCGCCTCCATGTCTGGACTGATACACCAATCCACCTGCTCCTGTTTGACCTGCTGAGAGTCATGGGTCTCATTTTCCTCCACATTGGGAAGCTGGTCTGGCAAAATCTCCTCGGAGACTGACGGGATGTCTAAAAGACAGAGAGAACATATGTTATAACCTATTAAAAGGTCCCATGGCATGGAAATGTCACTTTATGAGGTTTTTTAACAATAATATGCGTTCCCCCAGCCTGCCTATGGTCCCCCAGTGGCTAGAAATGGCGATACTTGTAAACCGAGCCCTGGGTATCCTGCTCTGCCTTTGAGAAAATGAAAGCTCAGATGGGCCAATCTGGAATCTCCTCCTTATGATGTCATAAGGAGCAAGGTTACCTCCCCTTTCTCTGCTTTGCCCGCCCAGAGAATTTGGCCCACCCATGAGAGAGAGACATCATGGCTTTCAAACGAGCAAAGTGGCAGTTGGTCAAGACCACACCCCCACTCTCCACCTTGCCCCCCTCTCTCCTCCTCAATAGCTACAGACATAGAAATGGCACATACTAAGGAAAGCTCATTGTGGGACTGGCTCTAGTGGCTGTAATTCTGCACCAAGGCTGAATTTTGGAAAAGAGACTTCAGATACAGTATTAGGGGACCATAAAGGTCTATAGAAAAGAGACTTCAGATACAGTATTAGGGGACCATAAAGGTCTATATAAAAGAGACTTCAGATACAGTATTAGGGGACCATAAAGGTCTACAGAAAAGAGACTTCAGATACAGTATTAGGGGACCATAAAGGTCTATAGAAAAGAGACTTCAGATACAGTATTAGGGGACCATAAAGGTCTATAGAAAAGAGACTTCAGATACAGTATTAGGGGACCATAAAGGTCTATATAAAAGAGACTTCAGATACAGTATTAGGGGACCATAAAGGTCTATATAAAAGCATCCAAAGAGCACCATGTCATGGGACCTTTAAATAACCAGGTAATATTTATCACTAATATATTTATACAAGCGCAAGTAGGATGTGTGTTCAAACGACCAAAGGTGGAGGATCAACCTTGTTGTTTTTTTTAGCCATGAAAGTGTAATTTGTGTTCATGAAGTTGCTTCCCTCCAGCTGTTGAGCTCCAATCTTAGTCACATGAAGTAGTGAAGTATACAATATGGGCTGATTTATCAAAACATAACCTTGTGTGAAGTCGTAAGATGCTGTATATACTTCTGCCAGATCCTGTTTGCTAATATCAATCTAGCCACTCCGTTACCAAGCAACGCTTTTCAGCTATGTCAATCGGCTAGAGCCTAACGTTACATTAGACACAAACCTGCTCTGTATAACATCACTTTAGATTGTAGAACGGTCAGCTGCTGGATCTGCTGTTTCAGAAGGATAATTTTTCTCTTGGAGCGGACAGCTTCATCCTGATACTCCGCTATCGTCTTCTCAACGAGTCCAAAGATTTCCTCGGTAGCCGCTGCCAGTCGCTCGTTGACCAGCAGTCTGAGCAGCTGCGTCCCCGACATGATGGAGCACTGGGCGGATACCGTTACCGGTAAATGTAGCTAGAGGGTGGCACACTGACTTTCAATAAAGAAAAAAACTCCTCGGGAACTCGAAAGCCACATTCACCAACAATGGGATGGGACCTCGGATGTATTAAGAGAACGGATGGGATCACTTCATTTAGTTCTTCCGGTTTAACGTCATGACGCACAGGGTACATTTTTAACAGCGCCTTAAATGCATACTTCATGGCTCTATATCTACTATGACTTGATCTATGTTACCTTTTATTTTTCTGAAGACAAAGTGTTAAACAAAAAAAAAAGTTGTAGGCCTACTTTTTTATGTTCCTTTAGATTAAAACAATGTTTTGAGTCAGCTTGAATGAACTTTTTTTCAAGGTACTTGCACATGTGAATGGAGATGTGCAATCTGCATTCTGCATTTCAAAATAGCATGAAACGGTGCGTCGTTTCGGTCCTCGGTTGTCCGTTAACTGTGTTGTCCTCCGGGACAAAATGCTCTGAGCATACAATACATTTCCTCAGCTCGTCCAGGGCAGTGTTTAGATCTATGTTCAGGGCAAACAGCCATAGTTTCAGCCGCTCAGACTCCCTTACTGGATGGCGGTAAAACGACATTCTGTACGTCTTCACAGCGTACACAGTTGTTGTACCAGCGATAGCCTAGTACAACAACTTGCCTCATTTTAATATTACCGGTATGCTAACGTTAGCTTCATATTAGTACTTGTACTAATACTGTACTAGTACTGGTTCTTGTGGAGGAAGTTTGGCAAACCGCCGAATGAAACCCCACTTGGTAACGTAAACTTCATCAGCATCGGCGTACATGCGCACACAGTAAAAGTAGTCCCAAACTACCGGGGAAATGTTGTGAAAAGATGTTAAAACTAACAAATATTTTACTTAAGTAAGAATAGCAATACAGTGTAGGAGAATAGGAATTAACATATAGGCTATTTTAAAGTACTGCAGGTAAAAGTAGGTCACTCATAGCTCATAATGCAGAATGACCAATATCAGAACATTATATAATTGGATTATAATTATTGATGTATTTATGTGTACCTCACTTGGTTGGTATAGGTGGAGCTCATTTTAATTACTTTATATACAGCTGGGTGGGTAGTTTTATCTATAATACATCTTGTTAGTTGATTTATATGTTGTAGCATTCAGCAGTCATTAATCTGAATCTGCAAGTTATCAAATAAATGTAGTACAGTGCAATAGTTGCTCCTGAATTGTAGTGGAGTAGAAGTATAAAGAAACAGAAAATTTAAATACTCAAGTAAAGTAAAAGCACCTAAAAATTGCATATACAGTGCTAGAGTAAATATACGTAGTTACTTTTCACCACTGTTGTGATTATTTTTTTTAAAAAAACAAAAAAAATAACTAAATGAAATACACAAATAAAAATTAACAAAATAAGTATATATTAATTTAAAAATTACAAATAAATGACTATAGTGGGGTGGCATAGCTAACCTATTGTTCATTTTGTGATAAAAGCACCAAAATTGGTATAGCTCAATATATTTACAAGAAATCTGGATATTGGGCCATTGCAGATTAGCATTCTGATGACCGCAGGCTGACAGCGGTTACTGGCATTGAACACTTTGGCCACCCCCAAGCTGCTGCTGTTTCCATGTTTTCAGCAAATTCACAAATATTATTTACATACAAGTGAAGTGAAAAATATGTTTTATTAAAATGTAAGTGATTAATAAATAAAAGAAAATGCAACAAAATATAGTGAAATATCGATGTAACGGTAGCAGTAGCGATAACATAGGCCATGTAACCCTAACCCTGATTTTTTAGTGAATGTACTGAAGCCATTAGCCATTGTTGTCCTCGGGTCAAATTGGACCCGTTTTCAAAGTTGATAAAGTGCCGAAAATGTAAAAAAAAATAAAATATGACAAAACGTTAAAAAAGCAAAAAACACGATCAAAACCGCAAAAAAAGCGCATCAAAAATGTCAAAAATAAGCATTCAAAACATTGGAAAAAGTGACAAAAACATTGGGGGAAAAAACATCAGAAAAGCGATTAAAATGTTGAAAAAGGTGACCAAAACAATGGAAAAAAAAACCCACTAAAATTTTACATTTTAGTGGGGGTTTAGTGACTGAAACATTGAGATAGGGACAACAAAAGTGTTTTTTTCATGGTCGATGGGAAAACAACACAAGGGTTAACTCTGCTCTTGAAGGGGCGACCTCTTGCTAACCCAGTACAATTTCCTTTACAAAAAAAAAAACCCATTATATGCTAAAGTGACCTTAGAGTCAGCTGGCACACTTCTCCTATGTGACTTTTAATTCACACACTTTAAAAAGAAGACAACTTGTTTTGCATTGAACTCGCATCAAATTCCCGTTTGCCAAACCATTTCCTCATTTTCCAATATGTACCTGCACAGTAGACTTACTAGTAACTCTTTAGCTGTTTACTGCGTTAGCTCTATGACATTTCACACAATGTCTCGCTGCTGTGCTGCTGCCGAAACGTTTTCCGCAGACCCTGCAACCATACGGTTTTTCTCCTGTGTGGATCCTCTGATGAACACACAGGTAGGTTCTCTGGGCAAAAGATTTGCCACAGAACGGACACGTGTAAGGTTTCTCTCCGGTGTGGGTCCGCAGGTGCACCACAAGGTAGTCTTTACGCAGGAATGCCTTTCCGCATTCGTTGCACTTAAAAGGCTTCTCCCCAGGGTGGCTCTCACCCACGTGTCTTATGAGGTCAACATCCTTTAGAAAGCAAGCACAGCAAATGTGACAGAACTTGACTTCAGTGTGAGATTGAAAGTGATCTGATAAACTTTCTTTGGTCTCAAATATGTCTCCACAGAAGTTGCAGACACTATCACTGGGCACTTCCTGTGAGCTGAGGTACTCTGGAGAAACAGCGGCAGCCTGACAGGAGGCTTCATGACTGTTGTGAGCTGGAGTCACATCTAGCTTCCACTCTTCTTCTTCTTCTTCGTCATCGTCTTCTTCTTCTTCTTCTTCTTTATTTAAATGTGCAGCAGCAGAGTATTGTGATGCAATGTCCTGGCAGTTGGCAGTCATGTCTAGCTTCCACTCTTCTTCTTTATTTACACATGCAGCAGCAGCAGCAGAGTATTGTGATGGAGAGTCCTGGCAGTTGGCAGTTCCTTCTGTATTACTATAAAGTTGTTGTACACAGTGGGAGGGAGCGGCCTCCAGCGTCGCTGTGAGCTCCATTTCTTCCTCTTTGATCTGCTGGAATAATAGATCTTGGCTCTGCTGCGGCTCCATGTTGGGATTCCACTCCTGCTGAGGGGGAAACATCTCTTCTGACACTTTGGGGCCATCTGTTGAACATGAAACAATATTTTACTCAGATCTTGTAAATTTGTTAAGCACTGGAAAAAAAAATATGCAGAGTTTCACCTCTCATTCTCAATTCCTGTCAGTCATTCTTCATTTTCGGACTGTCTGTTCTGATTGGGAACATCATTGACATATCACATATTGTTTGTCGCATTTTAACCCACTTGACTTGACTTGAATGATGTTGTATTTTTCTCAGGGGTTTTCCTTTTGATAGGGTGTTGCAACCTGTGATTCTTGTGTAGATATATTTGTGTTTCATATTGTGCATTGTATGCCTGATAAAAGGTCAGTGACCTAAATGTTGTATCTCTAATGAACTTGGTGCTGACAGGTGCAGGAATTCATCTTTTTCTTAAATCCTGTGTGTGTGTGTGTGTGTGTGTGTGTGTGTGTGTGTGTGTGTGTCATGCTGCAGACTGGACGGGGCAGAGTCACGTGACTAGTAGTTTGTTTGTAAGGAGAAAGTATTAGGATTTTAAAAAACAAATTACCAAATGGCATCGGAAAGTTACATCGGTTAGGAGGTTCAGAATTTCGGTTTCGATTACTTTTTGATGAATAGTCGAGCCCTACTAAAGACCATATCACAGTTGTAAACATAAACATTCTTAATGGCCCCAAGTGGATTTCCTGTTGCAGTGAACTAACAGGAAGTAAACAAGGGGCCGGGGCTGTAACAATGGGATCCCATTGGAAAGGTCCAGAGCCGTTAAGAGAGAGAGATAGAACGGCTCTGAAAAGGTCTAACGTTATACAGAGAGAGAAACCTTCAGACCTGCAGCAGCGATGCTCTCGGATCTCCTCTCGTCCAGCTCTCTGCGCAGCTGCAGGATCTCTCTCTTTGACCGAAAAACCTCTTCCCGGTAGTCAGCGATCGTTTTCTCCACCAAACCCAAAATCTCCTGTGCAGCCACCGCGAGCCGCTCAGTGACAAACCCCCGCAGCGACTCTGACATGATGGAGGGTATTAGAGGGAAACAGTCAGGTGTGGAAGGCTCTGTGGCGATCATGAAAACTGCTGCCGGCACACGTGAGATGATCCCACAAAGAAGAAATTCTGTGTTGCGTTTAGGGCCCGTTGGAAGAAGCAAAGTTGTGGAAATTCTTCTTCTTCTTCTGAATTCCGGTAGACTAGGTGGCTTGCGGCCCACAATGCTCCCTCCCACAGGACAGTTTAGGTAACATTCGAAGGCGTCGTCAATGTCAGAGGGGTAGACATCCTGTTGCAGAGATATCATCTTTTATGTCTGTACTTGACTATGGTGATGTTTTTATAGCTACATGCATGCTTCATCTCAAAGTTTACATGCACTGGACACTGTATATACCGTGGATCTCTGAGGTTCATCGATCACTGCTATGAACATAGGCGTCGATTTCGGTGGGGACGGTGAGGACGCGTGCCCATCAGATTTCGTCATGAGTCATTTTGTACCCACCACATTTTTTTTGAAAACCTCGAGTTCAATTTAGTTCATAACACATATCATTCTTGAGCGACAGATTCCAACAAATCCACACAAATCCCTATCCCACAGGGCAGGGACTGACACAGCCGCTCTGCTGGCTACACACTTCTCTGTTCACAACACTGCCTGTCGGGACATTCTAAAACGCTTAACGTGAAAAAGCTTAACGTGGTTTAATGTAGGCTACCTAAACAACAATCAATGATCACCAAATTTCTCATGGCCATATCTTGTCATGAACACTTAAGTCTAAAAAACCTAAACCGAAATCCAACGATTATAGAAGTTATCTCATTAACATTTTCTTCTTCATTGGTGCCTATGGCGAGGAAAAAGCTTAACGTGGTTTAATGTACCTAAACAATGATCGATGATTACCAAATGTCTCGCTCATATTGCTCCTCATAACCACTGAAAACTGTCAAAAAAATTTAACTACAAATTTGGTGTTGATTGATCGTTGTTAAGGTACATTAAACCACGTTAAGCTTTTTCACGTTAAAGCCCATGAGAACCGTGTAGAGTCAACCCACAGCCGCTCTGCCGCCCTGCTGAAAATGTGAAGCAGAAACGCTTAATGTCAGAAAACGTCCATAATAATTGGACTTTTGGTTCGATTTTTGTGACAGTTTTCAGTGGTTATGAGGAGCAATATGAGAGAGAAATATGGTAATCATTGTTTACGTACATTAAACCACGTTTTTATTCATTTACATTAGTAAGCTATGGACAGCGTCTTTTAAAACATGACCTGTGAGAAAGGTCATCCGAAAGAGAGAAAAAAAAAAGAATGCGTCATTGTATCCAGCACTTCTGAAAATGCACTTCCGAAAGCGTCTCTGTCCCCAGCACATTTCAAACCAAACTGAAGCCCATGGGTATGAAAGCCCTCACTCACACTTGTGAACTGTTCTTCTTTATCAACACGGAGACTTCAACACTGGCATATCTTCATATACAAGGCTATTTTAGGTCTACTTCCATCCTACCTCCTGACCTATATCACTGTAAATAGTAACGGAACTTACAATCTTCGTTCGCAGGATCTCTAGAGGTTAGAACTGAGCTGGGGAAAAAGGCGTTTAAGTTTGCTGCTCCCTCTACATGGAACGAGTTACAGAAATCGACGAAACTTAATGAGCTGGTCTCATTGGTCGCTTTTAAGAGGATGTTGATTGACTTGGAGGCAGCCATATCTGGCTGTAGATGTTTTGCCTGATGTGTTTAGGATTGTGGTTGACTTTGAAGGATTTGCTGTTTCAGTTGTTTTACGTTTTTAGTGTTTTTGTGTATTTTGTGTTTGTATGTACTGTATGCGTGGTTGTACTGCTGCCTGTCTTGGCCAGGACACTCTTGAAAAATAGATTTTTAATCTCAATGAGTCTCTTTGTCACAAATGACGACTGGGGAAGAGGCTTTTCAAGTTCCCAATTTGTGTTTTTATTATCTAAAATGACACTAAACCATATTCAAAACCAAAATATTAAATTGAGGCACAATTAAAGCAAAATAACAGCAAAAACACCAGCAACCTCACAGCCAGCTGCCAAGATTCCTCAAGCATTCTTCTCCTGATGCACTTTTTAACTCAGCCTCCCCTAATTGGAGCGTACCACCTGCACAAGTGATTATAGAGTGAGCTAACCTGAGCAAGCAACAGTAAGACTTAAGTTTCTCAAAACATAATTACAATTGGATAGATCACTACACCCACTACAATAGGCACCCCAAATATTATAAAAATGTCAGTTTATGCAGAACCATCTTACCTATTGTTCTTTAACTTAGGATTGCCCAGCCCCTCCCTTCAGAAAAGACCTAATGAGGCAAACCTGCATTCACTCTCCCTGATTAAGCTGGTCAGCAGCTGAGTTGACCCTCCCCCTGAACCCATAAAACCTGCCGAACAGGCCTACGTCAAATAATAAAGTAACAAATACACAAAAACAATAACCTACAACATTAGTGATATTAAGAATTAAGCAGACACAAAACAGTCTTACATTTTGGGAACAGGGCCTAGTGAAAAGGGGGGAAAGGCAGCCTTTTCACACTCTTCCTGGTTAAATAAAGGTAAAATAATAATTAAAAAAAATAATACATGACTGCTTTTTTTTTTTTTTCCCCAATTAATTTGAGAGCATTTGCAGAAACAACACATACAAGTACACATGCACACAACTACAACATAAATACATAAGCAACTCATATCCCAGGGAGTCTGCAAAGTTCAGCAAGGCTAATCAACAAGCAGTCCAATTCATAGCATCACTTACAGTTAGAAGAGTTCCAATATCATTCAGTTACGTGGTGTCGCAAGTGTTGAGTATATCTGCGCAGTCTTCAGAGCTTTACAGTTCTTTGAATATCTTATAGAGTCCAAATATTCATTGACTTCATTTTCAAACACAGGAAAGAAAGGTTTAGAGCCCCTGAACTTACATTTATGGATGTGATATTTAGAAATAAAATATCCGTCTTAAGCTCAACCACACCAAAGAAAACATCCTTAAAACAAAAAGAGAAATCCATAATGAAATAGGTTTGGATAAATTTAAGGACGTCTGGCCAGAATTTTTCTGTGTAGGAACATTTCCAAAATAAATGGGAAATATCTTCATCTGACCTTTACTGGGTAGAGTCTGTGAATTCATTTAAACGTAACTTCTCTCACTTTATTAGTAGGCATATATTTGAAAGGCAAAGACCAAACATTTTTTCCAAGGGACGTTCTCTATTAAACTGTTCAAATATGGGATTATATAAGGAATAGTAACAATATATTTTTGGTATAAAGTCCTAATTGTTTTATTTTTAGTCCGGCGCACCGCAGAAAAGCATAAACTCCCCACAGCAGTATCAGATAAATCCATATTGTGAGTCAGTGGCCATGGGAAATGAATGCCTCCCAGCAGCATAGGGAAGAATCATCCAGAGGGAAAAAAATCGGAATAACTGTACAGTCTGCCATTCGTGTCAAAGAGTTGGCCAACAAGTAAAAATAGTATTCCTGTACCAGTTTTCAAAATATAAAGATTTGTTTTTGAAGAGAATGTCCTTATTGTGCCAAATGTAATATCGATGAGGTGAGAATTTATGTTTAAAGGGATACTTCACCAATTTAGCATTAAGCTTTGTATCAGTAGAAACACGGTAGTATTTTTGAATGACCGTGCTTTCCTCCCTCATGTCCCCCTGAGACCAGAGATCTCTGTATTGTGGGTCTGGAAAAAAGCCTCTGATGACGCAAAAATCTTTGTTTTCTGTCATCTGAGGCATTTTTGCCCAGAGGCAATGGACTACAGCCAGTAGTAGGAGCTACTTCCGCATGTTTTCAACCTGCCCATAGGGGGTTGGACTGTCGTCTTTCTCTGAAAATTTACGAACCAAAACGAGTGTCAGCCATCTTGAATTTTCGCTACTCCCTTCTGAAAACTTTTAGATAGATTTATTCATCCCAAAGGAAATTTTAGAACAACACTTATGTGCATTCAAACTATCGCACACGTGTACCACCGGGATCCATTGGTACAGATCGGAGAATATGCAGGACACTTTATTACAAATGGAATACTCGACCGCCTGCTATGGAGACCAGCGGTGTTGCTCGATGCCTCTTGCCGGTAAAGGGACATCATCGGCGGGGAACGTTGAACGAGTGTGCCGGTGGAAAGCTAACGCTAGCCGGCCACCTGTTCCATCAATCCTGCTTGCAAGTGTCCACTCATTAGACAACAAACTGGACTACATCCAACTTCAACGAAACTCCCAACGCGAGTTCAGAGACTGCTGTGTTTTTGTTGCTGTGGAAACATTGCTGAAGAACAGTGTACGGGACTATCCAGCTACCAGGCCTGCTGCTCTGTCGCCGGGTAAGACTAGTGGAGGAGGGCTGTGTTAACACGGACTGCCTGGTGCAGAAATGGGGTGCTTGTATCCAACTAACTGCTGGTGGAGTTTGTGGCTGTTAAATGCCTACCATTCTACATTCCACGCAAATTTACGGCTGGGTTTATACTCAGTGTTTACAGCCCACCAAGCGCTAATGCTAGTAGCTATGTGTTAGCTGAACTTTACGGAGCATATAGCTGTGTGAGTGCACTAAATGTAGCCTGTTTCGTATGTCGTTTTGATATAATGTCGTTTTTATATATTTTAAATGTGTGACACCACTTGAGCCACGGTGAAACGTTGTTTCGTGTATATGGTTGAAATGACAATAAAACACACAAGTTGAGTTGAATGCCTCACTGTCTGTCTGTCTACGGTAGGCGTGGCTTGGGAGTAGACGCTAAAGCAGCGAAGCAAGTGCATTCTGGGATTTGGTGTCTTTCATCCACATGAGCCAAAAACACATTTTCTGGCTTTTCTCGGCCTAGAAGCCACCAATAAAAACAAAAAATCACATTTCTACTACATAAGCGACCCAATTTAAGGATATATTCATCTTTCTGTGAACTATCCCTTTAAATAAGAGAGCCCAAGCCAAAAGCATGTGTTTATGAAAATTGGACAGTTTGATTGAGATTTTGCTAATATTATAATTACTATGTCAAGTAGATGCTCAAATTGAAGTCTCTCAATGTCACGTTCTAGCGCAGTGTATAACTGTTCTCCTTCATTTTTGTATTGAAGACAATCGAAAAGTACATGGTGAACAGTTTGTTGCTGTTTGCAGGTTCCACAAAGTCCGTCCTCATGCTAGTCCATCATTGCTAGATCCCATGCAAGTCCACAATGTCCGAGTCTCAGCCAAGTCTTCTTTCTTTGCCCAAATAGCACTTTTCTGCCTGTACCCTATTTTGAATTGAAAAATAATGATGACCCCTCTTTTCATTTTTCCACTGCCCACACTGTTACATTTTCCTTAATGACAGACCCGGCATCAGATATCCCGACACATAGGCTACCCTTAAATCAATGTCTCTTTTCAGTGTCATAGCTTAAAGCTGAAATTGAACTAAACTTTGTATAGGCCTATGTATATAGCTATGTATGTATATACTTATTCTACACCTTTACATATTCTGATTCAGCTCACATTTATTAGCCTATGTTACTCTCACTTATGCCGCGTTCTATTTACCTCGCAACTCGGTTTTAACGAGGTCAAAGTCGTAAACACGCCCCCTGACCTCGGATTTCCGAGCTCGGAACTCGTACAACCTCGCAGTAGCCCGAGTTCAAAAACAACATGGCTGCCCCTTGTATCAACAGTTGTGAAAAGCTGCAGTAACATAAAGTTATAAGCACTTCTGTCTTATTTGTGTCACTAAATCAGTCGTTCACACAGGCATGTTCAACTTCTATCTGTGAATATGTTGTTACGCTGTTTGCATGCACAAAAAACGGCGTAATGCGTTGTTATCAACTGAATTTTGCTAACAATAGCTAACCGGGCTAGAGCTAATGAAAACAATGAAAATCCGAATTTTAAATAGAACGCGTTCAACTCGGGTATGACGTCATTCCCAGCTCCGGCTTCCGAGTTCCGAGGTAAATAGAACGCGGCATTAGTTATATACGACCGTCGGCGGAAAAGGCAGTCGGACTGATCACTCGGCTCCCATCTCCCTGAGTTGGTCAAAAAGTGCTTCGGAAATATCAGTCTATGCTCGGAACACACACCGAAGCGACGCCGACTTGAGCGTAGGCTACGTTCTGCAGGTGCCCGAGACATAATATGTCTCCACAACAGCAGGCGGCGCTAATCTGTATTGTCGCCCAAGAAATGATCATCTCTCTAGACCACACAGAGCCCGCTGTCGTTTTCATCAGAGAGTGTTGATAGTAGTCAAGAAGGATCGTTGTTGTCATTACTCTCTGAACGGAAGGAAATACGATGGCTAGTAGTAGTAATAAGAAGAAGATACTGGTGTTGTCAGCTCTCGGGCTTCTTCTTTTGGCAGAAGAAAGACGTCGCAGGCAAAAAATAAGGAGAAACCGCACTAAGTGGGTGAATTCGTGGATCTCACAGCGACAGGCTCAAGGAGCTTTCCCGAATTTGTGTCGGGAACTGGAGATGGACGAGCCAGATGATTTAAAAAATTTCGCTCGGCTCTTTCCTGCCCAGTTCAACATGTTGGAGGAACTTGTCAGACCGATTATCCAGCGGTGCAACACCAATTACCGTGATTGTATATCTGTCGGTGAACGTCTGACGGTCACACTGCGCTTCCTCGCAACAGGTAAGCTCTTTAATTGTTTTATTCTTTCAGTTTTTCGGTTCCTTTCTCGGAACCTGTACAGGAGCTTTTTCGTATAATTAACAAAGTCAGGTTTTCGTTTATAATTGCAGGGGAAAGCTTCAAGAGTCTTTCAATTCTGTTTCGAATGGGTGTCTCCACAATTCGGCAAATCGTTCCTGAAACCTGTGACGCCATCTACCAGGTCTTAAGAGAGAAATATCTGAAGGTATGCGTGATATATCGTGTGTCAACATCAGTCATTGAGCTGTATAGTACGATCTGCATGCTGTTGGTATCCTATTTTTGTTGCAAACATGCGTGTTGTTGGTTTTTCTGACGCTACTGTTTTTCTAACCAGATAAACAGATCAGCATTTGGTATTCACTTTTGTTATGTTTCTTGTTTTCAGTGCCCAGACACAGCGCATGAGTGGCAGCAGGTATCCAGTGGATTCATGTCTCGGTGGAACTTCCCAAATTGCCTGGGTGCTCTGGATGGGAAACACGTAAACATTCGCCACCCACCAGGGACTGGATCAATATACTACATGGCACTGGTCGACAGCTCGTACAGGTTTCTGTATGTGGATGTTGGTTGTAATGGAAGAATTTCTGATGGTGGAGGGTCTCGTGGATGCACGTTAGCAGATGCCCTGGTAAACAGAACCACCAACATCCCTGCCCCTGCACCACTTCCAGGTTCTGACCAGCTGTCTCCATACTGCATTGTGGCAGATAAGGCGTTTCCGTTGACAGACTACCTGCTGAAGCCATATGTAAACCGCAGACTCACTGTAGAGCAGCGCATCTTCAACTACAGGCTGTCACGAGCTCGGAGGGTTGTGGAAAATGCATTTGGGATCATGGCCAACCGCTTCCGTGTCTTGCTAACCACCATCAACATCCAAGACACTGTCAAAGTAGAGTACATTGTCCTGGCTTGTTGTGCACTGCATAACTTTCTACGGAGTGAGGGCAGTGATGTATACATGGCAGACATTGTGGACCAGGAAGGACCAGATGGAGACATTATTGAAGGAAGATGGAGGCAAGACCCTGTCCTACAACAAGCCCCCCTGCCAAAAAACAGCAATGCAGCAGCCAGGGCCAAAGAGATCAGGGATCAACGATGTCATTATTTCATGACTGATACTGGTGCAGTGCCTTTTCAGTGGGACAAAATATAGGATCAATAAAAATCATATCAATCATGATGGCCTCCTATATCAGTATCACCACAAAGTCTACACACTAGCATCATAGATTTTGGAAACATAATGTATAGTTTTTGGTCAGGGGATAATGGAATGTGCAAAGTTTAATTATAATGTTCTCATAAATCTGCATTTATCAGTAGTTAGTATTCAGATGCAGTATGAGCAGTCCAAGGCCTATTATAGAAGACAATAATAGTGTGAAGTACCTTGGCATAGCTGTATTCACGTGTAGACTATGTTGAAATGGGGTGATGGTGACTCACATTACATTGTGATAAGCAAGACATTATTGTTGAATAAGTTGTTAATGGGGAAGGAGATAATAGAATGTTCCCCATAATGTAATGTTAACGTGGTTTCTGTATGAAAGGTTACATGTGAATGGAGGACCAGATGACCATGTCCAGACCATCAGTGTTCACTTCATGGAATGGAACGCTGACTGGCTTTCATTCAAATGCAATTTGAGCAGTTCATGGCCTATTATAGAAGACAATAATAGTGTGAAGTACCTTGGCATAGCTGTATTCACGTGTAGACTATGTTGAAATGGGGTGAAGGTGACTCACATTACATTGAGAGTAATAAGACATTGTTGCTGAAAATTTGGTGCTACAGTGCATTGTGTTTAAACAAACAAGTTCCACATCATTGGTATTAATATTATAAGGACAGTGGAAAAAATACAGGGACATTCGCTTTTCCAAAGATGGGCTTTTATTATCAGAAGTTAAATGTATAAAATGTATGAAATATAAAAGGGAAAAGCACAAATACAAATATGAAGAGGCATTTGTGCGTTTGTCCTGGTTGTGCTCCTCGAAAAAATTAAATGCTGATGCGTCACTGCCCCCTATAGGTAAAATATTGAATGGACACTTCAAAAGAAAAAAGCCCAAGGCTTTATAAGCAAATACAAAATAATTTCATCCACTTCCTAAAGGAAAGTAATTAATTGTGATCTATTTGAATAAAAAAAAAAGAAAGTTTGAGCCTGACAATGTCTTTAAATAAAATAGGCCTATATTTTTTTTTAAATACTGAAATTTTGAGTGTGGTTTGAACTCTACATGTGTATAAAGTACAGGTTTTTTTTTATTGCAGTGAATTCTGGAGTCATTCTCGTGAAGTTTGTAATTTTTCAGTAGGCTAGTGTTGTGTACCTCAAATAAGACACCTGAATACATATTTACATCACTCATAATTTAAATTAGGAATATTCCTTGTAGTAAAATGCTTAAAGTTACTAACTCTAAATATGTAAATAACTAAAATATGATGGGAGCAGCCGCCCACTTTCTTTGAGCCAACGTCAGCGATTCTCTGCAATTTGTGATGCATTTATTAAGTTAATTCAGTGAGTAAAAAAAGTACACACCTTGGTTTAACAAAGATGTTTTATTTGTCATCTGGGTAAATATTCAGACAGAGACACTGAGCCCAAGAACATTTCCAAGATGAGAAGTTTATTGGTTTACAAAGTAGCCGTTTTTACAAAAGCATGAGGAAAAGGAAAAAAAAAAACACATCTGGAGGGGGTCTAACATAATGGTAGAATGTACGGTCTTCATCTAAACACTGGTCCAGTGCACAGTCTCAATGAGAACACAAAATCAGGGTCATCTCAGGATATTTCAGGGAAGAGCTCCTGTTTTTTTTTTGTTTTTGTTTTTTTAAAATGGAGCAGCTCTCTGTGGCAATCTGCTAGAAAGCGGTTTGATCGTCTGAAAAACAGCCGATCAAACAGCCAACTTCCAGCAGATCAAAGTCACAACAGCCAACACCCTGGTGATCCTCAGGTTTGGTACATCCCGGAAAACACACAAGTCAAAATGATGGTTAACCTTGTTTTGCGGTAAAAAGAAAAGAATTCTTTGATTCCAATACTCGTTTCACACACTTCCTTGTGTCACACAGGGAAGTACAATACTTAATATTTGACCTCAGTTACTATCATTATAAAAAAAAAAAAAAAAAAAACTTTTCAAGATGCCTTCATATAAAGTACGTTACCAATACAGTAGGTATGACGTTACCACACAAAACCCTGCTGGTTACACTGTAATAAATAGAAATGATAACATGAGTGTACAACCACACAATACATTAGCAACAGATCAGCCTACTTCTACTCAGAGGAAACTTCATAAATGGACATCATGATTTAGTCATTCTCACATCATGTAGGTTTTAGCACTTTTTAGAAAGTCATTGTTCCACTAATTATTAAAAGTCCTGTGGGGGAAAAAAAAAGCTTGATTTAGATACTTTAGTGTCAGGGGTGTTCAAAGATTGAAATTTGGTAGGTACTAAACTGGAGTCTTAATGAATACTAGGCTATAAAAAAAGGTAAACAGGCCAAAGCAAAATCTGTCCACACCGACACAGCAGATGAAAAAAAGAGAAAGAAAAAGCATGCTTGACTGGAATGAAAACTGGCATTATAATACCTCAATCGTTCATGTATACAAATGCCAGGTACTAGCTTACATGCGCAACAAAAGGCTTTCTGCTTGTAACTCGGCTTGGTATTCCTCATGTAAAAACAAAGACTTTATAAATATGTACATCCAAAGTCCAAAAGCAGAGTAACATACAGACCTTCGGTCAAACAAACTTGTTTTACATCAGACGCCCTCCATTTTTAACATGAGGGTATGAAGGGTGGTCCATTTCATATATTAAAAACAGTATTTCCACTTAGGTAATTATCATCAGATTACAATCAGGAAGAGAATAACATTCACTTTTTCAGATGCAATTTTAAAGGGTTGAAGCACAATTAAATTAATAGCAGGAAAAGGGACTTGTATTTAACAACATCTTTCAAGAAGAAACCCATATCTTGAGGTTTTCTAAGCACTTGTACCGAAAATATTTTTACTTAATTTTTACTGGAATACTAAGCAGTGTCCCTTACGTGGACACCAACACACTTCTTTTTAGAGTGTAACAGTACCACATAAGTATGTAGTACCATGCCAGCTTAGCATGTACCTGCAGAAAAACTTAATGCACAGCTGGAAAACCCACAATGTGTTAATGCAGAGTTTATCCGTGCTTTGTTGAGAAACACACTCCTAACTCAGCTCCCTGCAAACTCACACATACATAAAATTGTGCACTCCCTGGTTTGAGCCCTTAAGTTCAGGAAGTCTTAAATTGTTCATCTCCTTCCCCCATAATTTCTAGCTGAGGAGCTAAAACTTTACCTTAACACACATCTTTTTTTCCCCACATCCATACTGCTGAGTTATGACCATTTTCTTTACATTGTGTATATTATTAACATGATTACGGGAAACTATAGCGTTACAAATGGATGGTGACCAGTTAATAGAAAGAACACAATAAACCGTATCCAAAAAACACACCCGGTCAACACAATTAGACATTATTTGTACACATTTGTTCTGTTGTAATACTAGAGTAACGATGCATTGCACTGGCACGCCTCCTTTCAAACTGCACTTCTCACTGCCCTCTCATACCAAACTGCATTCAATTCCTGTTTGTGTCTAAAAACAAACGAGCAGCTGAGGAGGACCCCGTCTGACCAACCACGAGAAAACAAGTTCTGCTCCAGAGCAGCTGGTCTTTGAGCAGCTTATTACTACATGAAAGGAGCTAATAAATACTCAGTGCATGTAAGAAAAGCCTCTTTGTATTTTTGATGAACGCTGCACACAGCTGCAGCGCACTGTGCACAGACAGTAACAAGATGTTAAACAAAGAGGATTCCTTAAAGTTTGCTCAGAAATCTAAAAAGGAAGCATCGTTAGTGTGGACAAAGGTGGAGTGCCCTGCAGGGAAGTCAGTGCAACTGTTGCGCACATATGTCATGGCTTACTCCAAAATTCACAGCAGCAAAAGGTGATGAAAGAAAATATATAGCTTGTTTAGATCAAAACTGAAGTGTACACGTCAAAAAACTTAATGGTACTTCTGTGCATCTTTGAGAAACTGTACTACGCTTTGCTTCTTCACTGTGTCGAGCTGCTCAAAAAGTGGATACGAACCGTGACACAGCATTAAGAGCATGCATTCAATTTTCTGTTTGATATGAAGTACAACATCTGTCACAATCTAAGCTTTTACAACCTGGTCCAAGCTCTTTCTAACTTTCTAATAAGTCACCCTTTAGGGGATTATGAAAGGGTTTAAAATAATGCCTTTATATATAGTTAATAAATATACAACTAAGGTTTAACAGATCATATACTTATAAGTCATTAATAGGAACAAAGTTTGGGTTGACAGGTTCAAATCCTTTTGGCTGATTCTCCTGCAGAATGACGCTCGTTGTCTTTTTTAGCTTTTTCATGCAGGTCACATTGACAAGATTTAATGCATTAATATAAAGTGAGAAAGTCAGAACCCTTATTAATGATTCATCAACTTGTATAACTGCAGAACTGATGTTAATTAGATGGTTTACTAACTGGAATATTACCAAATACAATAGAAACCCAAAAGAAGGAATTTTTCACAACCTGGCAACCCAAAAGCTGTTGTTATCACTCACTTATAACTGAACTAAAAAAAAAAGCTATAGTTAAATTAATAAATTAATAATAAAGCCATAAGTTACATCTTCTAAACCCTTTATTGGAAAGTGAGACCCAGAAATCTACGCAGTGAAATTCTTACCCAATTCTATTATGTGTAAAACTTTACAGATCATAGTGAATGAGGTGTAAACAGAGCCCCGTTAGACCTATATACTTACTGTAATACTCTTAATACTGTGAGTTTTGCTTTGCAGATACGTTTGTACTATTACTATGTAGTTATAACTTCCTTTCTGCCTCAGTGGGAAAAAAAAAGAAAAAGTGGAATGGTTATAGAGACAAAGCCATGTAGGACATTACTGTGTCTGTTAGACTTGTAAAAATCTGCTGCCTGCATTACACAAGGCTTTAACTGCTTTATAACGTGTGTGTGTGTGTGTGTATATATATATATATCTCTCTCTCTCTCTCTCTCTCTCTCTCTCTCTCTCTGTGTGGACAAAACAATGAAGTGGAATGATCAGGAAACACGAGACATACTGTAGGACTGAAAATGGACTATAAACAGCACCAGCCATACCACCAAAAAACTGACAGTAAGTAATCATTTTGTGCATCACTATATCTTCTATGCTACTACTATAGGAACATGAATACTATACATTCAAAATACCACCAGGATCTGATCCTGCTTCCAAAAAAAACAGCGGTTACAGTAAATGTGACTGAAGGTTTTAGTTTGAGTTTAGTTTTAACACCAGCACGCTTTGACAGCACAGTTTCTTCTGAATATGTACCGAGAGTGTTTTATGAGAATTAGTTGCATATTGGTTTAGTGTACCATTAGGATGAGGTTTGCATTGAACACGTGTGTTCTGTGAGTGTGACAGCAGAGTCCAAATTTCAAACCCATTTCAAATATAATTTCTCCTCTCCTTGCCCACCAGAGTAAACAGTCATAACTCCACTTCCTGTTCAGCACACTGGACTTTCTATCTACAGGAGAATGGCTGCAGTGATCGCTAAAACTACCAACACGCGCAGTGTACAGAGACGGCAGTGTGTTACCGTGACAACTGGGATAAGCCCAAGGGGGTGGGCGGAGGGCAGAGGAGCGGCTACGGCGATGGAGATGCATCAGCGCAGCGAAAACAGGGTGTGATACTGCGCTCTATTGTGATCCGAAGATTGAGTTTTCGAAGATAACTGCAACAATAATTACAGCTGAGTAAAATCAGTTCTAAAAAGCGTCAACAACCTGCAACATTACGCTTTACAACTGTTTTTATCTGATATGAAAATCATGTTTTAGCTCTTATGGGAATCAGTCAAGGCTTAGCTTGAATAGCTTAACACTGCTCAGGTCAGATACTGGAGGATTTTACAGCATATTTGTCACATGGGTTGGGTTAAAATCCTGGTAATCTATGACCAGTGTCTCTTTTTAGCTTGATCAAGATGCATTTTCCAGTTTATCCAAAAGATTTTGGAATGTTTTTATAAGCCCACGAGTTGCAGAATTAAAAACGTTCAAAATCAGTCCCCAAATTTTCATCCATAAGCAACAGTTTGCTTGCACATTTGCTGCTCAGAACCAGATATTGTTCCTGAGTAACCGGTTTCTATAACAACCAAGTTATTTTTTTCCATCCTTGAAAGCACTTCACACCTGCCTCCACGTTAGCATCCCTAAAAAGACTCAACATAAAAAAAGAATATGCTATTAATAAGCCACGAGTTCCCTGATGTGACAAAACTGGGGCTACAAAGAGAAAACACATTCACCCTCAAAGCATCATCAGATCCTGGTTCAACAGAAAGGAATGGATAGAAGTGAATGAAAATGTACTTGTCACCGCCGGAGCTTTTTTCCCCTCCAGTTGTTATGCTGCTGCAGTGTTGCATGATGGGTTATGGATGATGACGTAACAGGCGCACATGTGTGTGTGGTCATCTGTGGTAAAGTCCTTGCTTCACACACGACTTGCAGAGCAGGAGGAGTGGGATGTTAACCGAGCTTGGTGATGTGTAGATCTCCTTGTATCCGTACTGTGTCGATAGAGGACAAAGATTTTACTTTGTGATAAAAGTCAAAGAGCTGGTGTCCGTCCACAAATATCCGGAACCTCTGGTGCTCGCAGTGGATCTCAATCTGCAGGGAGGGAAGAAAAAAAAAAACATGAAGGGAGAGACAGGAAAAAAGGAGGGAAAGAGTTGAGATTAAAGTGCCCATATTATGGGAAAAAAAAAAAAAGTTTGTGTCTCTGGTGCTTCCACACGCATACAAACTTTGAAAAAAATCCATCCATGCTGTTTTGAGTGCAATACGGTTTCTGAATGTGTCCTGCCTTCAGTCTCTGGGTGAGCTGGTCAAAATCTGCACGGCTTTCTACGTAACTAGCCGAGACGAGGGGCCTAACCGTTAGCATGCTAGCTCGTTCTCAATGGCAAAACACTGCTACAACACACACACACAAATGCACCCTAATCTACAAAATAAATTGTATAGAACTACATGTCCCTGTTCTGCATGTATTCCACACAAAGTTGGAAGTTTGCCCTCATTTAGTAGAAGTCTCCCAGCTAATCCTGCCTTGTCCAGGCCGAAGTTAGAGAAACAGCTAGCTAGCTCACGTAATCCTTACCTAGCTACTGCGCATGTGCGACTGACAAAGATGTTACAGAAGTTGAGAGGTCTCACTCTGTAGCTAAAACAGACCTGATACAGGGTGAAAAGAGGAGCTGCAGCAATGGGCAGTACAACAAAAATATGGTGTTTTTTGAAAATTAAACCATGTAAACCCATTCTGAGACAATCTCAAATTACAATTATGAATAATATGGCCACTTTAAGCAAAGTCATTTACAAATTATAATCAATCCATAAAGAAGCAATGACAATAGCACTGGAGCATCAAACTGCAATAAAGGCAGATGAATACAGAAGGAATAGTTCGACAACTTTGGGAAATAGGCTCATTTGCTTGTGGAGAGCGAGAGGAGTGATGTACCGTAAATATGATATAGCTACAGCCAGGAGATGTTAGCTTAGCACTAGAGCTACAACAATAAGTCAATGAGGCGTTTTCAACAGCTCTCTGCTACGGTTAAAAGATCAGTGTCTGTAGAACTGAGTTATAACTTTCACATTGCACAACATGTCATCAGGGTTTGTTTCCCCCCTTGTCAATATAAAACTATTTTAAAAAGGCATACTATGTAACTTTTCCCTCTTTGGTCCCCCTACAGGTTGTCTCATTGGAACTACAGTCGTGCGAGCTGTAGTTCCAATGACACAACCTGTAGGGGGACCGAAGAGGGAAAGTTACATAGTATGCCTTTAAAAAGTGCAGCTTTCACTAAATACAGAAGCATTTACTGAACACATATTTGTATGGGTTTAATGTAAAGGGTGTTCACCAGCCATCTGGTAATCCTGCTTGTAGAGTCAAAAACATTTAACAAGAGCAAATCACAACCTGGACTGATGCTTAATATCCGCTGTTTTTGGAATGCGTTTTAATTTGTACCAAACCATCAAAACGCTGTCTAACTAATAAGCTAAAAGTGAGTCCTTGCCACTTTTGCTTACAGGCACCGGCTTTGCTTGCAGCTGAACACTGAACCTCAACAAACGTCCGTACAGTTTGGACCAAAGAAAACTAACTTTGCCAGCGTGATCGCACTTCCCGAGGCAGATTGTTCCGATGAACTACGTAACAGAAACTAGTCGTCCTCCTCTGAAACCCCACAGCACATCATGTGTCTGTCCACATGCCTCTGACATCTGTATGACAGCCTTAATCCCCACCCTCCAGCTGTTGACAGAGTCATGACTGTGTTGACCCGCTTGGTCACTCTCCGACCACAAACAAAGGATACTTTGTCAGAGAGCTGACTTTACATAACCACACGCAGGGATCAACTCCAAAAATAAGCCAAAGATGGTCGTCGTTTTGTCTTTGAAAGAAATTTAGGACTGAACCTTCTTTCCTCCAGTAGAATTATCTTGTAAAAAGATGGTAAGTTCACACGTCATCATATATTTTTAGGCGAGCACCATATGGGTTATTCCTGTGCATATTCAGAATTATTAGAGTGGACAAGTCCTCAGGTCTTATGGGAATTACTCATGCACATGTGCTGCTGGTTGCTGCTCAACCCCCCCCAACATCATCCAACACACAAACAGCTGATGCTGCCCCCTTTTGCAGTAGACACCACCACACCGGATACAGCCTGTATTTACAGTAGAGAGATACTGTATCTACATAGCATGGAAAACATTTCCTGTTTGTCTCTTATTTCTTTACTGCAAGATGCAATTATCTCTTACAGTGGACTGCTTGTAATGCTCACGACAGGATTTTAAAAGAAATATTCCAACCAAAAACACATCACACAACAACCAACAAGAAAAGGAAATACTAAATTGGTCTCTCAAAAAACTGTTGAAACAAAGTTGGAATTGTATACGTTTGAGCATTCTTACTTGGAAAAAATAATTTCTGTCAATCAACTACTCAACTAAATGTTTCAGCGCCAATTATTGCTACTTTCTTAAGCATCATAAGTTGGATTGTGTAACATCATCTGAAAACCAACAATCTGAGAATCTACTTCACAGAGATTGGCGGCAGGTGCCCGGACGTTTCGAAAGCAAGCCAGGTTTCAACTTCTCTTTCAAGCTCTCTTTTTTTCCCCTTCTTCACAAAACCACTACCGTCCCTTTTTGCATGCACACACAAGGGCACCGCTATGATCGACTTCGAGGAAAGACTTCCAAGAAGTCTGCATGCTATCCAAATTTGAATGATTATCACGACTCAATCTGCTTTGTTTACATTCTTGCACTGACTCTTTACACGGTTTTGCACTTGTTTTGTCTTGGCACCTTATGTTGACATTGTATGAGCATTCAAGCATACTCAAGCCTTCATTCACACTAGATCAGGCGGTCCGGCGATTTGCCACAGAATTTTGCAGCAATGAGAGTGTCACTTGAATGGCCCATTTGCCATAACCCCCCTCCCCCCCAATGTAGCACAAGTAGACCTTATATTTCACAATAATTGTTTACTGTCAGATCTTTTATAGACGTCTGCATTTCCGACCGTACATGAAGGCAGCTTCGTTTCATGGAGAAAGAAAAAAGAAGAGACTGTGTTGTAGCTTGTTGCAGGAAACAGTCAGCTGTTACACAAACTCCTGCGCAGTTCAGTGCTTGCGTTTCGTTTTTTTACCTTCATAGTGTTTTAAAACTTTCTTGTGGCAGTGACAGAAACAGTGACGTCTCCGGTTTATTGTACAGGACTTTCGCACCGCCTCAAAATGGACTGTTAAGTCTGATCGCCGTTTACATGATTGTCCACCGCAGCGTGACATCAGGTTGCGTTTCTCCAAAAGTTGAATCTGTCTCAACTTTTCGCCGTAGGCTGCTCTGTTTTTTTTTTTCTTCAGCTCCACCCTGAGGCCCCCACCTCCACAGGCTAAACACACTACCATAAGACCTGCGTTTTCCCCGGACTGCCTGGCGACCGGATGATCGTATGTGAACGCAGCCTAAAGTACTTCAGGGTGGGTTTCCTCATTTAAACTTATTTTATCCAATGTGAATCTGGTTAACATACTATGGTTTCACTGGGGGTTTATTGACATCTTGTCTGATTGGCTGTCCACTTCAGCTTTATGGACTCTTGTTGTAAGTCTGTGGAGCCAAATCACAGCAATACAATTATAAAAATAATGGTCCAAAGGAAATAAGATGCAGTGTGTAAAAGAAAAAAATTACCTTAACTGTAACCATGATAATGAGAACAGATGGGAATAAGATCAAAGGAGAAGGACGGTTGGAGGCAAAGAGAGCATCGCACAATCTTCATAGAAACACGTGCACAACAAGAGCCAACAACCTGAATTTACTTACAAACAGGGAGCACCAGAACCATCTGGCATGTGAATTTAACATGAATACTAAAAGGATATTTACCCTAAAAGGCTGATCGGGGATGAAGGGAAAGTAGTCGGTGGACACTTCCTCCTGTGTCCACTTCCCAGAGATGCAGGCGCAGCGCAGGAACTGGCGGTCAGCGAAGCGTGCGGTGAGTTTCAGGGCCACGTCATGCAGAGTCTCCTCCTTTTCCGAGTCACGGCCGCAGGTTAAGCTCACGTCAAAGCTGAGGGAGGAAGGGATGCAGGGGAGTCAGACAGGCAGCATATGAATAATCTGGGATAAATCAAATGCATAATTCTGCTGCTGCTGTGTGAGGGGAAAAACTATCGTGTTTTAATTATGTATAATCCCTGCTGCTAGTTTTGGTTTATCCCCCTCCCTCCCTTCCCTGCAGCTGTGCTGTTTACACACAACCTTCTTTGTGTGAGCGTGTAGACATGATTACAGTAACAAACTTGCTGAGATACAACAAAGGACATCTGTTTTATCAGGACATTCACATGAACTTTGCCATAAAAACTGTGCCCACAGGGACAGCAGCCTCTGAACATGATGAGGTCATGGGGAGGCTTCTTCCAAGTTTCCATGCAGGGTAAGGACACACCCAAACAAGTCTGCCTCACTTGGTCTTCTTTTTTTTTTTTTTTTACCCATTTCCCCCCCTGTTTTCTCCCTGCTGGTTGGGGAACGCCCTGTCTCTGCATACTTAAGGAGCCATCATTCTCTCTGGCTGCCCACACGCAGTGTGTCCTGGAGTGGCTCTGCAAGTATGACTGGCTTAAGAACAAAAAGCCTATCTCTAAAATCACTCTGGATGACGTGGTGAGATAAAGCTAGGCTCCAGCTAAGGTGTGCATGCATTGTTAAGGGTTATCTTACCTGTCTGGCTCCAATTCGACAATGCCCATCACTATAATCTTCTTCCCCGGCCGCATGCCCCCACGGATTCGCCCGCTGAATGGCACAGTCTATGCAAAGCAAATAGAATTGTATTAAGCGCAGCCCGGAGCAAACATCAAACAATGACAGGAGACGGTTAATGCATCTTTCATACCAGCAGATGAGACAAATCCTCCTTGTCAGGTGAGATGAGGCCGGCGGGGTTCTCCAGCGAGTCGTTCAGATAGTCATTTTCCACGTTCTTCAACAACAGTGACAAATGACACAAGATGTGAAAACGGTCATGTATATTCGTCTATCAGGTAGGATATAAACTGGCCTGGATCAGGTTAAACACCCAGCATGAGGCTGCAGGCCTGTTTGATGCTAAATACACCCAGTGTGGCCTTGCATGCGGCTTTTCCCAACAATGACGAGTTGGCAGCAGCAGACCTGTCATGTTGGTATCGGGGATCCTGTCGTGTGCCATTTGAGATTTAAAAATTAGCATCATAAAACTGCAAACTGAACCCATTTCACACTGCGGTAGCCCAAATGAGCACCGGTTGAGCGTCCAAGGTGAGCACACACCGCCAATAGGCTACATTTCACCGCGAACATATTGGATGTCCTCCCCGGCCACAGATGAAAGAGGAGTCGCCTTGCGCTGTGAATAAGCTGCGCACGGCGCTCCGCATTTACAATAAGCCCCGGATAATCGGCATTACATCGCAGTACAGCGTTATGCACAGAAAATAAATGCCCACACATCCCTCCCCGGTGCCCTTAAAGCCCCAAAATACTCACTATCCCGTCCTTTTCAGCTGCCTGCACCGCCATCTTGAGCAGAATAGCATAGGATGCTTATTGTGGGAGCAGAGGCAGCCTGCCTGTGGTGTGTCAGCGTCGTGGCACTGACTCAGGAGGATATTCCTGTTCCTGCTCCTATTCCTGGGTCTCACAGAGAGCACAGTCACCTAGCAGGACATCCCTCCGCTCCACTGTCTCTCGGAAATGGGTGGATATCTGCTGACGTATGCTTTATAATAATTACGGACTAAAAGCTTAATCCCCGTCTGTTGGGAGAAGGCTAATCACACAGATTTTAACTCAACCCTTCACCCAATTAGGCAATGCGCTCTTTGGACACTATTAGGTTTTTTTATTTCTGGATTGGAACAACAATGGGGCTTTGTAAACTATAGAGTGTGGTCTAGACCTACTCTATCTGTAAAGTGTCTCGAGATAACTCCTGTTATGATTTGATACTATAAATAAAATTGAATTGAATTGAACAATAAGTTGTTAGTGTATGAGCGCCAGACAGTTGCACTCACGTGCCCTGTATTCATTAAAATGTAACACGGTGGTGCTCGTGCTCTGGCCTAATTGGCCAAAGTGTTCACACTCAATACTTGTGATTGATTCAACCTCTCCTCTGAGGCTACATATAGCTATAAATAGACCAGTATGTGCTCAGCTGTGAGCCTGGAACATTAATTGCTTTTCATTGAATGAAGTGGACATTTACATTGTCTCCACCCCCCCCTCTGTCCATTCCTGTGCATGCAAACATCTCCAACTCTCTCTGATTGTGTTTGTCTTTCTCTTGGTTCATTCTGCCTCTCTGTGGACATGTAAAGGCATTACAACCCGAAACAACATGTCAAAGTCCTTTTCCATACGTATGCTACTGTAGTTGATGCATCAGCTAATTAAAAGCCGTTTATAGCAGGGATTTAGCCTAATACTTTAAATTGCATTACACAGTCCCATTAGAAAATTCTATCTTATTTATCTCTTAAAGTTTGACATCATTGTCATGTGAGTTTTTTTTTTTTTTTTTACCCAAAGTGCTTTGAAGCAGGAGAACGTACATTTGTAGCATATGTGGCCACAGTGGATAAAACGCACCTCATGGCAGCAGTAGTATCATGCTTTATACTCAAACAGCTAAAAAATGAATTTTTAAATGTGCAAATCATCACGACTGAGAACCTCGGAGCAGGTGTAAGATTTTACTTTTTTTTTTATACCACCTATCAGGTTTTTCTCAAATAAACCCCACCCAGAATTGTCTTTATAATAAAGCATTGGATTTAAATCTCCTTTCACATAACCCACAGCCACTTCACATGAAGAAAACAAGCAATAAAAAAACTAAATCAATGAAGAGCTTAACTAAAGAGATAACTCTTAGAGATTTAAAAACCTTGTTATTTTTCACCAGCAGTGAGAACCTTGTTCTTTATCAAAAAGACAACAATAACACAAATGTGCAGCACGGTATACAATGACTCAATACAAAGCAATTAAAAAAACAGTGAACAGTCATGTTCTATCACACAAATGTTCCCAAATGATAAACATCCCAACTATATCCTACTTCTCTTTGACTTCATTACTGTTAAGGAAAAACTCAGGAGCAGCACAACTCATTTCACATACGTGAAGAAGGTTCGGGAGACTTACAGTTTGACTTACACAGAAGCATTTAATGAACACTCAATTGAGGAGACAACAGTACAGTTTAACCACGATGTGGTATTGTGCAGTGCCGTCCCAACTCTCTGAAGTTCCTGCCTTCCTGAAGGTGTATTTCAGTTACGTTCAGCTGAATCTCTAAGGTAAACAAAGATATTGCAGGCGCCTAAACACAGATGCTGAAGCCTAGTTCAGCCTGTCTCTCTCTCTCTGGGAAGTATGCTGAAGTGTGGCAGGCCCACCTACCTCCAAAAGGAGACAGTCCTGAGGCAAAACTTTCCCTTATCATGCAGCTGCCTAGATTCCCTGAATCTGTAGAGAGACAAACATAATTATACATGAACAGGTTTGGTTATTAGAGACTGGCCAAATATTCTCGTCCCCTGACCTGTGACCTATGAATGACTTGGTGTTGTATGAGCTTTCCCTTAGTCTCATCATACCACAACATAGTGTTTCCGGAAATTCCACCATAATTACAGCAGGAGACACCACTGATGCCTGTTTGTCCTGATTATTTCCAAAAACACATAAAAAGACTTAGGCTATTTGTATTCCTACACTTCAGCATTTTAAAGCAGTGTTGTTGTTGTTGCATTTAAATTTTACTACAAAAGTGTTTCCTATCACACCCCCAGTCGTCCAAAGAGGGAGGATTGCGGGGTCCTCTTTGTATTTTCTCTCTTGAGGTTTCTTTCATTTTTAAGACTTAAGAAAGTCTCTTGTTTTTGTGCTTCCATCTTGTGGTTTCTTTCAGAACTACAGCACAATCTCAAACCATATTTTGAAAATGCTTTCCACTGAAATAGACATAAATCTTCTTTGCAGAGTCTTGATGAAAAAAGAAGGCTGGGACATTTCTTCCCACCTTGAGAAAGTAAAGGAGAAATGCAACCCAGCAAGACCTCTGGCAACAGACACATAATACTGAAGGTGAGATGACTGCACGGCAGGTTGGTTACACTGCAAAAAATATCAATCAAATCAATTATTTGGTGCTATTTTTAGCATAGGTGCATAATAGCAAATTAAGATAATTTCATTTGTTTCCGGATTTCACTTCCTTAATTTGTTTTCTTATATTATAATATATTTCTCTAATAAAAAGTCAGAATGAAACGGACAAAGGCAGATTACTTACACAAATTTGACAAATTAATTATTTTAATTAAAGAAAAATAGGATGCTTAACCTCGTCACTGCATATTACATTTAATGTCAATTGATATTTGTTTTTACAGTGGAGCATCATCAGCCCCTATAGCAGGTTAGTGCATGTGGTCAGCTGTGCATGCACTCTGGCGCATGCAGTAAATGTAAAAAACAAAAACAAATAAGATTGTGAACAGATCAGAAAATACTTTCAAATCCAGCATTTTCTAAGCCAGTATTGCTCTTGACAGTCAGTGTTTAAAACAGAGAGAACAGTAATGAATACGACTTCAGTATATAAAGTCCCACAGCGCATCCATCCCTCTCTCTCCCTCCTTCTCTCGCTGCCTCTCCTCGCAGAGACCCAGCCTCCTGTCCGGTCCGCCATCCTTTCTGCTGCCATGGCCGCGCAGGCTGCGACGGCCGGATCTGCAGTCTGCACCGAGATGGAGGAACGGGTAAGATGCGTTTTGATAATACAGAATGCTCTCTTTGCGAAAACGTTCAGGACTGAGACCGTCCCTTGACATCGGGCCTATCCAGGCAGTCCCTGACACGCTGCTGCAGCAAGATGGAGAGAACCCCTTCAGGATGCACACACAGGATGCAGCACACACAGGATGTCTGTTCATTGGTTTTGACACAATATTCAGCAAGATTATTAGTGTAGAGGAAGGGAGAATGAGCTTTATCGTGTAAGCAATAGAGAGGGAGGGAGAGCAGTCGCCGCACTGCTGCTGCAGCGCATGTGTGACACGCTGATGTGATGTCAAAGGGAGAAGTGAAAGTGCAGCAGCTGGTCGGGTGGTCGGTGCATGTAGGCTTCCGATAGGCATGCTTATAATTAGCCGGACAGTGGCCATGCTTTAACAGTTTGGGTCTCACTCGCCTTGTTTGCTGCTGAATCCGGAGAGGTTTGAGCGCGCCTGTCAAGCCGGGTTTCTTCCATTTGGCGGCGACGCAAGCTGTCGCTGACAACAACTTGGCAGGAAAGGTAGGATTTTTTCCCCTGATCAACAGAGCAGAACTGAGCATGGATGAAAAAAGAGGCTTTGTTGTGCTGAGGCCATTATCAGAGGAAAGTGTTCACCAAGAGAGAGGCCCAGTGTGTGTGTGTGTGTGTGTGTGTGTGTGTGTGTGTGTGTGTGTGTGTGTGTGTGTTTTCTGTTATTATGGGCCTGTTCATCAATAGGAAGAGTGGGACTGCACTCTTTATGGTATTGATTTCCTCACAATTTTGGATTAGATTATCAAGCACTTAAAATGTCAATATCACCAGTTGCCAGAGCCCAAAATGACGTGTTTATCTGCGTTAATTTAGAATTACAGCCAATAAATCCCAAAGTATTCATTCTATCAAAGGAAATTGTGAAGATCACGTGCATCTGACAACTTGTGAAGCCGTAACCATCAAATATTTAATGTTTTTGTGCAAAATGGCTTTGTGGTAATGGTAAAGTCACCATTAACAGACTGTGGAGTGTGTGTGTGTGTGTGTGTGTGTGTGTGTGTGTGTGTGTGTGTGTGTGTGTGTGTGTGTGTGTGTGTGTGTGTGTGTGTGTGTGTGTGTGTGTGTGTGTGTGTGTGTGTGTGTGTGTTCTTCACCTCCTGGACTGAGAGAGCTGAACTGAACCTGTTGTTCCAGTTTTGCATTTACCGGGCTGTAATGTTTTTGTTTAGTCGTCTTGAGGCTGTAGACTCACTGTTCTCACCATCAGCTGTTCTTCATCCTTTCCACTTCTTCCCATTTTTGCCAGCATTTTCTCTCAGGGTGAGTGTTTGCTTAGATTGCTGCTTTATCTTCCATCAAGTTGACATTTACTGTCGGTGTAGTTAACTTTATCTTACTTCAAGCTTTATCTCAGACAATGGATCTTAACTGGGTTTGAAATCAGATTGTCATCTAAAAATGATCACAACCTCCAGCAGCCACATGCTAATTCATAATTTCTTACAGAACAAGCATGCGATCTGACTTTGTGTATATTTTGCAGATGTAGGCTATAGTGCCAAAGGTGAGGCCAACCAAATGTGTCAGTTACGCAATGCAAGCCCCCTAATCTCCTCACTGGAAAATGAGGATTGCTGGATTAAAGGAGGGAGTTAGTTGGAGGCTGGGGGAAACCCGTGAAAGAAGGCTGTTATTAGAGATTACTGGGCAAAGGATTGTTTTACGACCCAAATACTTTGTCTGCTGAAGCTTGACAAGATGCAAAGAGACTGCTAGGAATATCCGAGTAAGAGAGAATTGTTTCAGTATGTTGTTGTGCCAGAATTGAGATTCATCTTAATCTGGTTGCTTCCCTCAGTGATTTGGTGACTGGCTTACTTGGAAAGATTGGTTTCCATTTTCTTTCAGCTACTTATTTTCAAAGTTAATTTCAAATGTATGGCAGGCCATTCCTATGTGGGATTACAAAAAAAGGAGTAGGGAATTTCCCTTTCTTCCAAATTCAAGTGTGTGTGTGTGTGTGTGTGTGTGTGTGTGTGTGTGTGTGTGTGTGTGTGTGTGTGTGTGTGTGTGTGTGTGTGTGTGTGTGTGTGTGTGTGCGTGAGATATAACATCTGGGAAAAGCGGATGCAAAAAGGTAGCATTAGTGAAAAACAAACAGGAAAATAACTTAATTCCCTTCTGATAATTGATGTTTCAGTAATGGTAATGGTTGTATTACAATGAAACCACTTCAGAGAGTAAAACAAACATGCAGAAAATTAAAAGATGGCAGTTAAGTGAACTTTACTAAAGCTTCTGTTCAGCACCATAAAGATGAGAAGATGTGACAGTTGCCAATACGGTTTTAACAGTATCATCTTACGACTGTCCCTCAGTTGTCTCAGGTTTCAATTGGTGTATTTAGTAGATCCCAGCAGATCAGTAAAGTATATTATGATTGCAAACAGCCTATTGTAAGCGTTTTGATGAACGGATAGACACTTAAAAAGTGGGTAACACTTTACTTGAAGGTATCTACATAAGAGTGACATGACACTGTCATGAACACGTGACACTTGAACACATGAACCCTAACCCTAACCATAACTTGTCATGACAAAAACCGAATGATACTAAAAGAAGCGTTATGTCATAAACGTTTAGGACTTGTTTATAATGTTTATGACACGTTCATGACAGTGTCATGTCACTCTTATGTAGATACCTTCAAGTAAAGTGTAACCAAAAAGTGTTTAGAAAGAAACAACCAAAGATCTCACAGATTGAGCTTTTTTTCCAAAAAATTTCATGGAGGATTTTTAATTCAATCAGTGACGGTTTTTTTTTCCAAACTGATAATATATATATATTTAACTGATATGTCATCATATAAAAGGAGAAAGAGTTTATGATTGCACCACTAAAAAAGTTACATTAATTCCTGCAAACAATATTTCATGTTTGGTGGCAGAAAACATACTTTCTTTTGCTCTAAACTGCATTCCAGACCTGCAAAAGATGCATCTACAGCCCAGATTCAGGTCTGAAAAGCAGCTCAATTGAGTGTGACACTTTGAGTGAGGACAAGTGCACCATCTCATGAGTTATTATTGTAGTCCTGTGATGATATGATGAGAGGGAATTCTCTCATCATCCTTGTGCGCTCTTTTGTCCTTTAGTCACATTTGTTCAGTTTTATTTGGTCAAAATCTGACACCCAGTCATGAAGATTGCTATTGCTGTTTAACAAAGTGTTGTTCTCTCATCCAACAGAAGGAGGGAAATATGAAGGCTGATTTGGAGGCTTCTCTGCCTGCTGGCCAGGAGGATATAGCAATCCAGTGCCGAGATGTGGGCCGGTCGTACGGCAAGCTGAAAGTCCTCAGCAACCTCAACCTGACTGTACCACAGGGACACATGTGAGTGGACATTCTGACTCAAACCTGTCAACATTGTTGTGATTTCAGACTGTTTTCATTGATTGACTATGTTTTAGAAAAGATTAAGAGAAGCTCGACTCTGGATATGTGAAAAAAGTTTGGGAGACTTTGATGATTTACACAGAAGCATTTAATGGAATCTTGATTGAGGAGAATTAGGATTAAGCAGTACAGTTTAACCACAATGTCATGTTGTTTAATGCTATCCCAACTGTTGTGTATTTTGGGCTACTATAAGATCTGTAGTTGAGATACACCTAATGCAGGGGTCTTCAACATTTTTTAAGCCAAGGACCCCTTAACTGAAAGAGAGACGGAGCAGGGACCCCCTACTACATATGTTGTATAAAATGAAGTTGCATATTAAACTGGGTCTACAATAACGTGTAGGGCGGCCTAAAGCCTTTATACCTTTTTTGCATACAATATTAAGCTATTAAAATGGCTAATAATTGTTGGCATGATTTTACAAATCACGTTTTAATGTTAAACATACATGTTGTACAGTGAATCCTTAGGATTAACTTAATTATTTCCTGGATTTTGTATCACCATAGTCCCTACAAATGTATGTAGAAATGCAGATTTTCATGAATGTAGCACATCATGGTTTATTGTAAAGTTCCGTTGTTTTGTTTGACAGTAACTCACACAATCTCACTGTAGGGCCTGTAACTCTGTTACACTGTCTGCAGTCGTTGTTGTGTTTGATCTAATATAGTCATCTGGTTATCTTTAGGTGTTTACATAGACCGTATCTACTTCTTTATTTGGAAATACTGACAAAGGAACTCTTAAAGCTCCTTCCATGTCTGACTGTATGTGAAATGAAACTACAGTTTCTCTAACATGTACTAGTTTTCTTTCAGTTCACATTCGTAATGACTGAACATGCTAGTTAGAGCTGTGACGTCTTTGCAGTGAATGAATACACGCTGTTTACACACGCTGTTTACTCAACTCAACTAAACAGATGATAAAAACACATAAAGTCTCGCAACTTTCCTAGCTGTAAAATTGCTCTGAGAGCCGTCTTCTATTATCTAAAATGCTCTTGATTCTGGGTTGCAGATATGGCCTTTTGGGACCTAGTGGATGTGGGAAGACCACACTTCTGAAATGCATCGTGGGAACTCTGAAAATCTCGTGGGGTCACATCGCCGTGTTGGGGAAGCCACCTGCATTCCCTGGTCATGACGTGCCGGGGAAGATGGTCGGGTACATGCCGCAGGTAAACATCACATCTTAAAATGTATCATTAGGGCTTTTCACACTGCACTTGGGGCTAAGTAAGTTTTTACACTGGCACAATCCAAAGTGGGCCAGGCCTGACTTTAGCCTAGGGCTTGCTGGCCCTGCTCTTCAGCAGGTTTATCCCCTGAAAATAGACCAAGTCCAGGGCTAAAAGTTGTCAGTGTTGGCTAAAAATATATGCAGTGTGAAAAGCTCTATTTAAAGGTATGTGTAAATGAGTGTATGTTGCATGGATACACACCACATAACATTTTTGGAAAAGCCACAAATCCATGCAAATTCAAGGCCTTTAACATGACATGAGGTCTATTTTTTTGTAAAAAGACTTCCTGTTGTCCTTACATTTTGCTGTATATTCAGTCAGAAAGCTTTCTTTTGGTTGCTAAACTGAAACAGTATTTTTTCCAATTACAATTCCCTGCAGCTCTCTGTCAGCATTACGTCCAATTACTCTGTCCTTCAGCTCCACATTTAAGTGCCTTTCTCAGGGGCTTTTTTAATTTAGCTTGTGTTCTGTTGCTGTCAGTAACCTGTGAGTGTGTCTCATTACTGTCAGACTGGATACCTGATGAGGCTGATAACACACATGGCACGTGTCCTCCCCTGTGTGTAAGCCTTTGCATCGCATACGTCCCTGATAGGTGACCCAGACAGGAAGAAATGTTACACCTCATCTGTTCCCCGAGGTGCAACTGTTGTGGCGCTGTGGTGCACTTGGTTCGTATTGTCTGATGTGACAATGCAGAGAAATTCAATGACCTGGTTTGACTTTTGACTCAAACAGAGAGGCTAGCAATATAGAATATATCCTATTTGTTTGTTGTTACAGAAAAATGTGTATATGGACCATTGTTATCTAAGGCGTTAATACTTCAAGATTATTACAAGACGCAAAGTCAAAGGTCTTGGTGTAAGTGCTCAGAATGCAGCAGTGCAACGGCAGATGATATTAATAATAATAATAATAATAATAATAATAATAATAATAATAATAATACGTTTATTTGATATAGAACCTTTTACAGACAAAGTCACAAAGTGCTGCTTCACTTGATAAACATTTGTAAAAATACAGATCTGCATTTTAAGGAATAATGAAAGAGATGTCACAAGACTAGGGCTGGGTGTTGATTTGAATGCTTTTTGTTGAGTATCAGGGGGTGAAACATTATGGCTTTTATTTTTGGGAATGTGCAAAATCTTGGTGTGTGTGTTCTGGTGTATATGGATCTCTGTGTGTTACTGAATCTTAACAGTACATTGTTTGTACTGATATATGTGTGTGTATATATAGGCTGTGAGCTGCTACGTCACCTGTGTTCTCTTGAATGCCCAAGACAAATTTCTCCTCAGGGAGACAATTTAAAGGCTAATCTTATCTAAACTGAATACTTGCTCAGATTTGTACTCTTCTTTAGCAAAGCTGTAATCAAACCGTTTGGGATTTTAATCAAAATATTACCAATTTCAGTATTTTATTTAGGTAAAGGATTTGTACAGCTGCTTGTGTTTAGACAGCGTTTAACATTTGATAAATTGGGCTTCTTTTCTTAAGTACATTTTTTTATTCTGAGCACATAATTGTTATTCATCAAAGTAAGATATCTGCCAAAGTATTGTTTTTGTATTGATACCAAAACTCAGGTGACTCCCTTCACAAGTCAGTGATGTATTATGTTTGTGGGTGCCACATATGTTTCAATGAAGAGAGGGAGGGTTTGAAACTTATTTGATGCTTCTATCATCGTATTCCTTCAGTTATTCAGTGACTACATTTCCATCCATACAAGTATCTTTGTTGGGTAAGATCAGGTACATGATGGCGGTACATTTGGAGATTGGAACTTAAAACAAAATGCAAAAACTATCAAATATGAGTTTCAAGCAATACCTCTCCACACTGATTAATCTGTGACATCTATGATAAAGCATCTACAGACACACAACCTTTTAAATCTTTGTCTTTGTGTTGCACAGGAGCTGGCGTTGTACAGAGAGTTTACAATCGGCAACACCCTGACCTTCTTTGGCCGAATCCACGGCCTGACGTCGAAGGAAACCAAGACACGCATGGATTTTCTCATAGACTTCCTGGATCTACCTCAGAGAGACAGTCTAGTCCGAAATCTCAGGTAAAACCCCATGAAGTAGAATGATTTTAATATGCAGTGACTTAGAACAGAGCTTCTCCAGAGAGTTTTTTTCTTTTTTTTTTTTTTTGGGAACATAATATTGTATGCAGTACTGAATGTAGGTCAGTTTTATTGTGCATCGTGCCACTGCATTTACACCAGAAGCTGTTGTGGAACTACTCATCTAAAGTTCTTTGATTTGCTGTAATTTGCTCGAGGTGAATTTTGGACAACACTGTCAATCAATAGCCAATCAGTACAGTTAGATATTCAGCAATCACAGGTTATCTTGGTGATAGCATGCAGATACAATTCTATCTTTAAATTATGCAATGAGGTCGCTTTATTGAAAAAATAGCTGCACACTGAAAACATGTTTTGTCTTTATTTGTGCAGCTCTTTGCAGTAAGTCATTTTAGACTTTTTTTTGTGCTGAGTCAAAACACAAAGATGATTTATAGATGTTAAATTCAGGTGTGGCGAACTGAAGCCAAAGCAGTCTATCCCTAGCCAGTTTATATATGAGTTTATGAAGTGAGTCTACAGATGCCTGTGGACTTTGGCACCTGAATTACCCAAATGAATGTGAACTTACAGACAAACATAATCCCTCTCTCCTCCACAGGTAGTAAACCCAGTGGCCATAAAACAATATGACTGTCTGATAAGGGAAACTAGAAAACGCCAAATAAAGAGACAGCATCCTATTTATTATAATATTCGCTTTGCTGAATGTTCTCACCATACAATCACTGTTACGTTATTCATCATCATCAGTGTTGCTAGATTTGACTGACGCCAAGTAGCTCAATCAGAGTTTCAAACTCGCCCAATCGTCATCAAATTAAATCTCCATTTAGTTTTTTTTTTTTTTTTTTATGTCCGTCCAGCATTAACACGCACTGCAATACTATGTACTTGGGATTTTAAAGTCTGTAGCTGGATGCGATGATTTTCTTCAAATAACACACACAGAGCTTGGTCGCAAATACAGCAGTAAACATTTGACCTTAATAAGAGAAGGTAAGTGACTTATTCACTGCTGTTTATCTAACTGTTCATATGAGGAAATGGTACAAAAAGTAGCCCACATTTTTACAAGCCCCCTAAAACAATTTTTACCCGCCCAATCAAACATAAAGGCAACACTGTTTTTGTGTAGCCATCAAGGCAAATGTCCATGATGTTTCCTCATTTGAGGAAACATCATGTAAAGCTGCCAGAGTATGGCTGTATGCCTTGCAGATTATGTGCTGTGAAGAAGTCTTTGTGCAGCAAAGTCTCGATAGGTTGTTAAACTTGTTATATATTAACTTGTTCTGTTGTAGCTCTTTAACCAAAGTGACGTTTTTTTTCAACTTCTTTTTTTATTTATCGTAGACAGTCAGCACAGGCATACATGGTAAGATAATGAAGCATCAGTAAAGCACTTCTGAATACCATATTTATTGTCCCACTTAACAAATGATCATATCTGCAGAGCTTTGTTTTCTGCCAACTTTCTGCTGCAGAGGAAGATACTGTACAAAGACCAAAAAAGCCTGGTTCTCAAGCCATAAAAGGAAACGATCAAGCAATTCAAATTAAAAATAGAGTGTTTGGCCATTTGACCAAATATTTCTGTTGGATCTCTGCCTAAAAGTTATTTTTGAAAATGTGACTTTAGTCTTCATGTGAAGATATGAGAGAAAATATTGTTGCAATCTCTCCAACCATAGAGATAAAAAAAAGTGGTAAATTACTTTATGGCCCTTTTATATTCTGCAGTTATTCGATGAACAATAGTTTCATGTTACAGCTCTAGATTTACATCCCTGATTTGTTTCAAAGACCCTTCTGTTCCCAACGTGGCCCCTCGAACCAGCTTTTAGCAGCAGCTCATGTAATATTTATGTCATCTGTGATGTAACAGCCTGTCATGTAAGTAAAGCGAAACTTTCTACGGTCAGAGGATTCACTGCGCACATGATTTGTGTTTTTGTTTTTAACGATCTTTTGTGCTAAGGATCTTGCAACAGGCTTTTCTGCTGCAGCCTTTCAGGACATACAGGTTGTCGAAACTGAAACTCTGCTAAATATGAAAGACATTCCTGGTATGAATGAACATGCACAATGTGGCTTGTGTACTCATGCTTCATATCATTCTTTCTTTTGTCTTTAATACAATGTAGGACCAAGCCTACAGTGGCCGACAGGGGCAAACACCCTGCAACTTAAGAAAACACACGCAAATAGACAAAACACAAGCAAATTAAGAAAACAACTTCATTAATTTGATAACACATGAGCAGCATTCAGCAAACGCGCTGCGA
This sequence comes from Sander vitreus, assembly GCF_031162955.1. Lineage (NCBI taxonomy): Eukaryota > Metazoa > Chordata > Actinopteri > Perciformes > Percidae > Sander > Sander vitreus. The sequence goes on from NC_135871.1 coordinate 25,146,286, forward strand.
ATACACACAACACAACCAAATACATAAACGCACTGCAAATACACGTGCCGCAAATATGAAAAGATGCAAAAAGAAAAGCACACAAACCCCGAAAACAAATGCAACAAAAAAACGCAGCATCCAGATTACACAACGGAAGTTCTCCAGACCTCCAGAGGGAGCAGCTAAGTAGAACAGCTGGATTTTCAACCTCTTTTTTGGTTTTCTCACTACTTGTTTTCTGTGTGTGTGTGTGTGTTTTACAGTGGGGGTCAGAGGCGCAGGGTGTCTCTCGGTGCAGCTCTGCTTCAGAATCCACAGCTGCTCATCCTGGACGAACCAACAGTCGGAGTGGACCCTGTTCTTAGGTCTAAGTATGTAACACACATGTACAGATTATTTTTGTTTCTGTATTTGGTGCAAGTTCAAAATGGCTTGCACAACAAACGGGGTCAGTAATACCACTCCATTTAAAATGGATAGATACTTGTTACACTTAACAGTCTTCCACACTGCACGTAAACTTGTTTTATTCTGACCGTTAAACCCTTAATCCTGGCAGAATGACCATTTGCATAACTGTTATTAAAGGTTTTTAAACAATTCAAGATCCTGTTTACATCCAGTACTCACTATTTATATTTCTTTTAAGTTTTATTTGTTGCAAAAAAATGAATGATACTCTTAAATTACATTTCCACGTGAGCTAACAACTTCTGCATCCATCTAACAACAATGTCCATGTTTCTTATATGCATTTGTTCTAGAAAATAGGTCAAGAAACCTTTTGAAAGCATACTGCTCTCCCTCAGTATGCTGCTCCAGTCTCATTGTATAATAACACCACATAGCCTCAACAGATCAGACGGTTGGCAGGGAAACAGCTGCTGGCGAAGCTGTGAGCTTTCCCAGAGATTTTAGAAAAACTCGATTAGCAAGCAGGTCGAGTGTCATGTCATTTGCTTTGGTTTCTTCGGTCTCCTTTCTAGGATCTGGCAGCATCTGGTGCAGATTGTGAAGACGGGGAAAGTCTCGGTCATCATCACCACACACTACATAGAGGAGGCCAGGCAAGCCAATGTGGTGAGATAGCTTGTACATGTATGGACACAGAGAGAGAGAGAGAGAGAGAGAGAGAGAGAGAGAGAGAGAGAGAGAGAGAGAGAGGCCAACTGCATTTACATTAAAATAACAAGGACAAAATAAGCGTAAATACACACTCTCAAACAAAAACCAGGAGTACTGCTGCAACAAATCAATAGAACAAAGTGTCCACACTGGTCCCCATGTTTCATAGAAAAACAAAGAGTCTGTGTCAACATGTTAGAGGAAGTTTATTTTTTATTAGCTTTGACAGGAGGGACAAAAGCTCACAATGAATGAGAGAAAATGGGGGGAAAACGTCCTATAGAGTTTGCATAGAAGCTCTCTTGTGTCTTTATTTCACATAATTTGTCCTTTCAATTCATGAATCAGTTTGAAGAAGACGAAGATGAAGAAGATCAACAAGAAGAAGCACTTTATTAATCCCTGAATGGGGAAATTCATTTTTTTTTTACAATTCAATTCAAAGGGACTTTATTGGCATGAACGTTTCAATAACAATGTTGCCAAAGCATTAAAATATAATTAGTTCAAATATTCGGACGGAACACATTAAAACAGTAATATGAACATTAACCAAATATTATTTTTCTTTTACACTCTGTTGTTGTAACATTACACACATAAGCCCGAAATACACACACATGCACACACAGGACCCATAGACATGCATTAATGGAGAGGTGTCAGAGCGAAGGGGCTGCCACATTATCAGCACTCCGAGCAGTTGGGGGTTCTGTGCCTTGCTCAAGGGCACCTCGGCAGTGTCCAGGAGGTGAACTGGCACCTCTCCAGCTACAAGCCAAGTCCTCTGAGCTACTGACGCCCCAAGGTGATACTCTATATTTTTCTTATTGTCAACAAATCCTATGAAAATACAAAACCAACCTGAATTGATCCTACTAACAAGTATTGTCTTATTACTCACAATCTTATTCCTCTGTGCCATGGAGCTCCATTATTGTCGAAAAGTGTTAATTTAAAAAGTGTCATTTATTTTGAGTCCATCCACATATCACATCAATGTGTGTTTTCCAGCAGAGACAATTGTCTCTATGGACACCTAAGTATTTGTAAGACGTTACCAGGAAATCACCCAGGTAACGTCTTACAAATACTTAGGTGTCCGTATAGACAATCGTCTCTGCTGGAAAACACACATTGACCACCTGTGCAATAGACTGCAGCAGAGATGATACTTTCTTAGGCGACTGAGACTGTATGGAGTAGGCAGCCAGATCATGCTCATGTTCTACCGGGCGATTCTGGAGAGCATTATCAGATATGGAATCACAGCATGGTTTGGCAACTTAACAGTGCAGCTAAAAAGCAGGCTGGTCAGCACACACAAGACAGCTATGAGGAAAATAGGAAGGAGAGAGTACAAGCCCCATACAGAGTCTGTATGGGCTTTCCTGAATATGAACTTCTGCCATCAGGAAGAAGATTCCGTGTGCCGAGATGTAAAACAGACAAACTAAAGTTATCGTTTATCCCATCGTCCATCAAGCTGCAGAACTCCAAAAGTAAGGGGCCATCGGAAACGCTTTTTGGCGTAAACGCACACGTTTTGCATCGTTTTGGCCGATCGTCCAAACGAATCCTGTAAACGCGTTGCCTGAAGACGCGCTTTTTTGAAATCTGGTCCCAGGGTGAAAAAAATCGGAAACGCCGCCCTTGCGTCTTCGTTTGGACGGCAAAGCCGCATACCTGCGTGTCGATGATGTCATCGCCACACCCCTCGAGCTCTAGCCTTCGACCTCTTATCCCGCGACGACGTCTCATAACAACAACAATGGCGGACTACATGCTTGTGTTCCTGCTGGAGAAGATATTGAGCCTATAAGGGTTACTAGGGCTGTTTGGTTTCTTTTTTTTGGGGGGGGGTAGATCGTTTTGGTACGTGTGGACGTGGCCTAAATCTTAGCACAGCAGAGCAGGGGTGCAATAAATACACCAGCACTTTTTGCACTTCCCACTTTAATTATTACAGTTAATTCTTAGGATTTTGTGATGTCTGTGCTGTCATGTGTGCCCTTCTTTTGGGTAGGACACTTTGTTGATCTTATGTTGATGTTGATTTTATTTTATGTTGATTTGTTGATATGCACAATTTACTCCTGTTTAAGAAAAGTTTACTAGCATCTACAGTGTCCAGCTGTAGTGGGATATTATTTATGTGTAATAGAAACAATATGTTTCGGTGACACTGATACTTATGGTTTGTTTAATTTACCCAGATAAGTAATGGTTAAGCCATATCATACATAGAAAAACATAAAACCAAATTGCTAGAAAATTAATTTTCTTAAAGAAGTTTATTGACTACATAGTTTTTATCATCAGATCATGGTCTGGTAGATTAAATGAGTGGTCTGAACATTAGACCTTTGCAGCCAGTGATGGAAATCTGTGCTCAAAACTTTGCATAGTCTGAACCCCACCCAGCAAACATTCAAATACAGACAATGTCAAGAAACAGAGAGAGAGAGAGAGAACTGGAAGTAATGCAGACACACATTTAAGAATACAGTCACTAGAGAGCCGCCATTTTCCGCTTTCATTAGGGCAGGAGATTTGTCAGATCTCAGTAGTTTTATGGTGAATGATCACACATAATAACAACAGGGCCTCACACAGTACAAAGGACATGGACTCTCTGCATACAGTAAAGCCTAAAGCTCCACACTTTTACACTTCATTTAACACCCATGTCACATTCACTGCTGATCAAACTAAAGCTTGGCTCGTCGTTTATGAAGTCCATAAAACCGATTGCTTAAAAGGTGCAAGTTTGTACTGTAGATTAGTTTGCACTGTAGATTAGTTTGTACTGTAGATAAGGCTGACCATTTTCTTTGTGTTCAAAGGTATAGTTCATAATTTTGGGAAATATGCTTATTAGCTTTCCCGTGGAAACAGAAATGTGAGTGAGTTGTTGAGAGTCAAGCTAGCTGTTTCTCTTTATGCTAAGCTAAGCTAATCGCCTACAGGCTCGAGCTCCATACTTGACACTATGTGAAAACATGACAATGGTATTGATCTTGTCATCTAACTCTTGGCAAGAAAGCAAAGAAGTGTTATATCCCCAAATGTCAAACTATTCCTTTAAGATTATTTTAAAAAATAAAATAAAATAAAACGTTATCTGAGATTTATACCTCTCTTTTGTTGTTCAATAACCCCCCACCACATGTCATAACACTTGTATTGGACAAATATTCTCACTGCTCTGCTGTTATTTCTCCAGGTCGGTCTCATGAGGAACGGCTGTTTGCTCGCTGAAGGACCTCCAGACGCACTCATGAAGCAGCACAATGCAACAGTGAGTAGGCTACTCGTTAAAACTCTCACGGGATGTATGGACACCCAGGGGAGCTGGTAGTCAGGGCAGACAGGTTGTTCATGGGACCACAAAGCAAGGCAATTTTATATCCTGTAGCACATCTCACAAACAATTCAGGGTGCTTTATATTTAGTATTACAATAAAAATGTGAAGTACAGTTAGATACATGTTGATAAAGATGAATGAAAGACCGATTACAGAAAACAACATAATAAGTAAAAAAAAAAAAAAAAAGAAAGCTAAAAGAAAACAAACCAGGCCGGAATCAGAGAAACCACAGTTTAATGAGAGGTAATTTTAAACAGAGTTTTAAGTCTAGATTTGAAGTTGGGTGAGGCCGCACCGAAAAACTGCAGATGTACACGCAGGTGTGAATACAAAATATTTATACTGGTCCCTGGTTACCCACACTACCTTCTGCTGCAGACCCTGGAGCACGCCTTCCTGCAGCTGTGTGAGACGTCAGACCAGATAGTCTCTAAACGGGGGTCCAGTCCGCAGGGTGGGGCGCTGGAGAACAGCCAATCGTTCGAGAGTGGGCGGGATGAGAGTCAGCCAATTCTCACGGTCGGACCAGGAGCTGCAGAGGAAGTTCCAAAATATTCCGGTACTAGTTTGAAACATGCAGTACAGATCCTTATCTCAGTTTATTAAGACATACTTTATTAAGTTCCAAAACAGCAAATACGATCATCATGTGAAGAAATACAGATGTTGACACACAGTTTTACAATCCGCCTATTTTTGCAGGCTGATAAATATATTACTGGTCTGAAAATGTATGTGAATAATGACCTTTGAGAGTATGTACTTGTGTGTTTTCGTGTGTTTAGTGGACTGGAAGGTGCGTGCCAGACACGTTCTGCCCAAGTGGAGGAACATCGCTGCCCTGATGATCAAAACTATGGTGCGGATGAAGAGAATGCCAGGGTATGTTGCAGTAATTAATAGTAATATGGGGTAATTAATAGCAGAAGTGATGATGTGCAAATATCTGTCAGCGACATGTTGAGGTTGACCCTCTCCACTGTGTTCGCAGCTCATTGTGTTTCCAGTTCTTGCTGCCCGTCATCCAAGTCTCGCTGATCTGTTTGTGCATTGGAGGAGACCCAAAGGGGATCCAGGTTGCCGTGGTGAACAACGACACCGCCCCCTCCGCATACAGCCATTTACTGCTCTCCTTCCTGGACAACTCCAGTGTGCACCAGGTATGTATTAATACACATCAGGTGTGACAACCATCTGTTATCATATATTTATTGTCAACCAGAGGAAGTGGGTAGTTTCTGTTTTTGTTTTTGGTAGCAGATACAGTTACTGTAAAACTGTCAATAATTCAAATGTATTTTCTGTTGGTGATTGATTATAACAATTAACTTGTGCATGCAGTCTGCACAGACTGCACAGAAGTGTGTTTGTTTTGAGGCTCACAGAGCTCAGAGGGACTGCTGGTATCTAAAATGGTTCAGTCTACAAAGGAAATAACAGATGTCTCACCCAGTTCCTATATTTAATTTGACTTTAGGTTTCACTTCTGTTCACAGCAGAACATTACGGTTTTCATTTTCTAGGAAATCTGTGAAAGGGAAAAGGTAGTTTCTCTGTGTGACATTGAACCACAAACATCCAATATACTGTATAAAACACACACAGCTCTTGTGAAGCTGCTCAATAACAAACATTAATATATTATATTTATATAAGAATATTTAGAATTGTGCAGCACAATAGTATGAAGTATCTTCAAGTATCATAAGTCAGCATTCACCTGATATAAAATGAAACAGTGTATGACATATATACATTTTTCTTAATATATCTATAGGTGCCCTTGTCCCATACGGAAGCTTTGGATGGGATCTATAACGGAGAGTACTGGGGTGTCATCGGCTTTGGCAAGAACTTCACCAGCTACCTGACAAAAAGGTGACAGTAGCACTTATGTTCTATACCACAGTCATCGGTTAGTTATAAATCAATAAATGCCATGTCATGTCAGGTTGCTATACACTATATTTAGACTATAAGCTCATCTGCACACCAATTCTCTCCTCCACACTTGTCATGTAGAAGTGGTCTGCCTCATTCATATCCCACAAACAATATAAACAATAGATACACTGTAGATGTCTGTACAGAAGGCTGTGTTTGCTCATGACAAAGGAATTTTCAGTTTTGATACTCGAGAACAAGCAGAGCACCGGCAACAAAATGCCAGTGTGACGCACAGACAGCATTATAGGTGCAGAGAAACATCATAAACACACAAGGACACTCAGTTTTAACCTTACTGCATACACATTTTCACAAATGCAGAGGTAAAACCTTCTCTTTTTTATACTTTTTACTCAATTGCGTAATATGTATAGCAAACCAAATCGCACAAGTAAAAACAGATAACTGATATTCAATAACATAACAGTTCTTAGGTGAAAAGAATTACACAGGGGACATTGTACAACAACAGTGCATTATTTTTGGCAGATGCTTGTTTTTAGCCACGCTGGCGTCGCAGCTCTAGAGATGGAAATGTCGGTCGGTCCACCACTTTGGGCCAGACTGAAATATCTCTCTTTATGTATGGTGCCCAGAGGCTAAAGCCTACTGACTTTGGTGATCCCCTGTCTTTTCCTCTAGCACCACCATGAGGTTCAAATTTATGGTGTTGAGTGAAATTTCTCAACAACCATTGAATGAATTGCTATGACATTTGGTTCAGACATTCATGTTCCCTCTCAGGATGAACTGTAAGAATTTTGGAGATCCCATGACTTTTCATATAGCGCCATCATCAGGTCAAACTGTTAGTTTGTCCAATACTTTGATTTAGTACTAATTAGCAAATGTTAGCATTCTAACAGGCTAAGCTAGTGTTTTACTGATATAAGGACTACATTAAGGAGGTTAAGATAAAGTATTACCCTTATTTTTTCTACAAGCATCAAAAAACTTTAGAATCTCTCTCTCTCTCTCTCTCTCTCTCTCTCTCTCTCTCTCTCTCTCTCACTCTCTCACACACACACACACACACACACACACACACACCTCAGCATCATGTGAGGATGAGTCAAATGAGTTGAAAAGAAACAAGTTGTGGTGTGAATCGCGTGTGTTTGTGTGTTTGACAATGTGGTCCTTCCTGTCACTCAGATAACTGGGCATGTCACAGCTTAGCAACAACCAATCAAACATTCCTTCTTACTGAATCATGTGCCGTTCATATGACAGACCAACCTGAGGTAAACAAAGGTGTCTCCTGCTCATGTGACAATAACCTTTGTTTCTGTTCAGCGTTATATCCATATAGACCAGATGGGATTTTATAAGGTTAAACGTTCTATTCACGTTCGCATCTATTCATTATGTGGACCAGGCATGATGGGTAAGGAGTTAATGCAAACCTACCTTTTTTTTAAAAACATTGATGGACATGTAACTAGTATTAATTGTTAAGGGAAAAAATACTTAGGGAAAAAAAGTTTTTTTAGATTAATTGATGAATCGAGAAACTAACCAGTAGATGAATCGATATATAAATCATTAGTTCATGCCATTTAGAGCTGTTCTAGAGGTGGAAACATTTTCATTTAAATACCATTTGCCTGCAAGTACATCTGTCTGCTTGAAGACTTCCTTCAAACACAAACACTGGAACAACACATTTGTATTATGGTTATTGCAGATATGTTTAAGGGTTTGTTACAAATTAGGGGGGCAAGGCATGAAACAATTAAAACCCGTGTCCACTGAAGCTGAAAGAAACTCAAAGCCTGGCTGGAGTCCACTTCATCTCCTAAACAAAGTTACATTTTCTAAATTGCATCCGTTATATCCATTATACTGTATATCCTCAGAGTCTAAACAAGGCAATGAGCATTTCTGTATTTGTCTAAGAGAAATAATGAGCCGAGCTAACCTTCCCAGGTGTATTTAGATTAGTGATATCTGCCTGTATTTACATAGCCTTGTAAACTTATTGGCTTGGCTGCTAAGTAGCCCGGAGGTCATGCTGTCAGGAATGAATTTAAAATAAAAAAGGAGTTCTTGTTAGTCACTCTACATGCCTTACCTGTTATTTCTGATCCTCGCCCTTTGAGGTGTATTTGTGACGTACTGTGGAAACCTGAATATTCAACAACTGTCTCCTGTGTTGCCTGCAGAAAGATTCATTTTTTCAGACAACAATGTTCACATTTTTTGAGTAAAACTGTCATATAGGATGACTGGTGCCAAAATACAGCCCTATTTAAAAAAGTGTTACTTACACTTACATCTCCCCTGCTACATCTCTGTATATCTATCTTGTAATTTGTCTGTAAAAAGCTTGTGTTGTGTAGATGACTTCAAGATACTATTCCGAAAATCTGCATCTTCTGCATCTTATCCGTCTTATTTTTGCTTGTATGCAACGTTCTAGTTTTATTGATTGTTGCTGAATGTAAAAATAGAATAAAAATACATTTGAGATTATGATAATGACGTCCCTGATTTTACAGGATGCTTCAGCGGCAGGTTTCCAAAGAGGTGGTTGATGGAGGATCAGTGCACGTCTGGCTGGACCTGACAAGTAAGATTTCTCATAGTTTGTAGTGTTTTTGTAGACTGGGGAAACCCAGCCCGATCTGCCGGCGATTTGATTTCGCCCTGCTGCTCAGGCTGGTTTATCTATACTGCTTCCGTTACAATTTTGCGGGGACCAATCACAAACTGGCTTATCCACCTGGCACGCTATTGGCGGGTTTAACACGATGACGATAGAGAAGCGACCAAGCAGCTTCTTGTTTACATTCAGCCACCGAAGCGCAGAAACCCGTTGATGCCGCTGTCGCTGCTACGGCGCCCGGATCGTTGGTCTGATTGGTTGAAGGACTATCCAATTGCGTACAGAGTCATTTGAAGTATGCCCGTTGACGTTCACGCCTCTTGTGCAGTAAAAAAATACAGAGCAGACTCCCCAGACTAATGTTCAATCTTAAAACATTGAGCTTGGTCTGGTGACTAGTGTTTTTGCTGAAATGGGTCAATTTCAGAATCAGAATCAGAAAGGATTTATTGCCAAGTAAGTAACACTTACAAGGAATTTGCCTTGGTTGTTGCACGCATACACATATTAAACTTTAATATGGAATGAACAAACAATAAATACAAAAACAAATGTGTACATAAAACTGTTTAACATTGAGAAAAAAGAGGCTGTATGGATTAGTGCAGGAAGTGCAAAAAATGTTGAGGGATGTTCAAAAGTTCAGGATATATGGACTGTGCAGTTGCATTGAATAATTGCCATTACAATGCATGGCAATTAACAAATGGGTGCAATTTAAAGAAAGTGATATTCTAGCATATGTTATGTGAAATTTCTTGCCAAAAATGATATTGTACTATTGGCATACTGTGGAAATATCAAACGTATTGTTTTGGAATTAACTCCTTCACATCTGCTTTATATTTTATTAACATGTACTGTGCATATACTATATCCAAAACAGAATCCCAGTGGAAATAGCGTTACACATTACACACAGATATCACCTACTGTGACTCTGAGAAGCAAAAGTTGTTAATATTTGCTGTTAATGTTTTTGTCTAGATCGACAAATTGGCTTAATGCTCCAGAAGAAACTACATGAGGCCTTTCAGGTATAAATACGTAACGTGTTTCTTCTTATGTTTGTTTTGTCAACTGGAGCCGCGTGCAAATGTGAGAGATACAATCAGAAATCATTCAGCACATTCAGAAAATACAAGACGTCTGACAACATACAAGACATTCCTGTGTAAACGTTCAGTACAAGCTATGTTATGTACAGCAAACACTCGCACTTAATACATCGCACTTGGCTGATTGCCCTTGCTTTAGGGCACTACAGCAGCATTATGTTTGTTAACTGGTTCCTACTGTAATGTATTACAAAACACCAAACAAAACTTTAATCCTGGTTCAACAAGTAAAGCACTTCATTTGTTTTTAAAAGTGATGTATATATAAAGTGGATTATTATTAATGAATTTGTTTTACTAGTATTGTTTACCTTGTTAAGATTGTCATTCTGTCCTCTCTTCGCAGGCCTTTGTGGAGAATAAGTTGGGCAGCATGGCATACCTGGTCGCGCTGCCAATAAAGGTAAAATAATTTTTTTTATTAAATGCAATACAGCAAAAAAGTCTCATGAATGCTGCATTTGAAGCTGGGATTGTGTGTGTTAGTTGTTTGTTTCTGCTACATACTGTCTGATAAAGCCTTTGTCTCTGTCGTCTTGCAGTTTGAAGAGCCAATCTATGGCAGCCAAGACACGGACTTCACTACGTTTGTGACACCTGGAGCTGTGCTCAGGTCAGTGTGAAGTAGTCTGCATCTTTGACGTTCCACTTCCGGGATTGCTCTGGTGCCGCAGGAAATGTATTTTCGCCGATTTCCATTTCCTTCCGCTCTCTTTTTTGTTGGAATTTTAAACTCCGGTGGATCCTCAGATCTCTGCAGGGTAAATCCAGACAGCTAGCTAGACTATCTGTCAAATCTGAGTTTTCTCTCGCACAACTATTTTGCAGCGGCTCCGTCTGGCGCTCAGCTCCGTCTAAGACGATTGTGATTGGTTTAAAGAAATGCCAAAAAACCAGAGCACGTTTTTCTCCCATCCTGCAATGCTGTGTGGACTAGCCAGGCCCTCCTCTGCTCCGCAGCATGTGGATGGTCTGGCAAAGTGAGACTAGTGTGATGTGAGGTGGTTGATGTAGTAACTTTGTATCGACTGTTCACTCTCCTTTTGTTACTTCATGTACGGTTTGATTAAGACTGTATTAAAACACATGTTGCTAATGGTAGATAATGTTATATGTAATGTTGTAGGAGGAAAAATGTGATGATCTCTTTGCTCAGTTACCCTGAGGGAATAACTAGTTTATTTCTCTTCCTCTTCCTCTTCCTCTTCCTCTCTGGCCCTCCAGTATCACCTTCTACCTGGCAGTGGGTCTGACAGCTCTCTCCTTTGTCCTAGAGAGGAAGGAGGGGCTTTTGGACAGGTGCTGGGTCGCAGGTGAGAGGTTGAAGTTCACACTGCTCCTTCAGTGCAACACAAACAGAAAAGCTGTGACCCTTGTCCATTACTACCACTGTACATCCTAATTCTTTGCAGGTTTCGGGGTTGTAGTGGGTTCACATTGTGTGAAGAGCGAGCAAAGTAATTATTGTAGTCAAGAAATCCAGTATGTGTGGTCGGGTTGGCTCAGTAGGTAGAGCAGGTAACATATACTTAGAGGTTTATGCCTCAATGTAGAGGTCCAGGGTTCGAATCCGACCTGTGACCATTTCCTGCATGTCTTCCCCCTCTCTCTCACCTAGCTGCCCTGTCAATTAAAGGTGGAAAACCCCAAAAAAATAATCTTAAAAAAAAGAAAGCCACTATGCATATAAAAAAAACAACTATTTTCCTGCAATGTGAAATGTTGGAGCTACTCAGCTTAAAAAAAAATCCAAATTATCGTGGATATTGGTAAGACAGCTCCAGGAAGCTCTTAGAAAAACGTTCAGCTTTGTTTTTGTCAAGTGTCACTGGCAGCAGTGATTGGGTATTGGTGCATGTATTGTATCATTTCTTGTTAGTACAAAACAGGTAGAATACATATATTTTGTATTGCAACTGCAAAACCATTATCCTATGAGAATTATTATACAGTGCATACTGTGTACAATTAGTATGTGGTATGGAGTTGTTAATTTCTGAATTGGTTACTTCCCTTCTGACCAAACATGATACAGTAGTGAAGAGTGAATGCAAGCCGTGATCTTTTTTTGTCTTTAAAAGGCCTCCAAATAACAAGATTGTAGTTCTCATTGCTGCTTCACAAGCAGACCTAAAAATGTATGTCACTTATTCCTGTTCAAATGCACATTTTAGCTTTATAGAAGGGAAGCCATTTCTTCTGCAGCTGCAGGAAACATACTGTACATTTGAACTTGGACAGCTGTATTGAAGAAATGACAGACATCCTCTTAACATGCATATTTTCTAACATCATTCTGGTTGCCTTGGGAGGTTTTTAGGGACCTTTTTTGGGCAGATAATGCAAATTAATTTAAATCCTTCGACTTTAGGTGATAATGGATAGCCATAGATAGATAGACATTTAATAATGACGTGGATCCAATAAATGCATCATTTTAGTGTAATTTGAGATGTGACCAGTAGAGGGAGTAACATCATCAGAGCAGAATTTGACTAGGGTTTACCAGCAAACATAAGGGAGTTTTTTTGACCCAACATGTTTTTTCACAAACCTCATATTGGTTATGTATTTAAAATGATTGCAATTTCTTATGTCCAATACACTAAGCACTATTTATCATTTTTATCTCGTCTCTCTTTATCATAATTTATCGTCTTTATCTGTCATTGATGGCTGGCAGTATGAATGTGTGTATATGTTTTGGTGGACTGTAGAAAATGAATTGCTGTATCTGTATCTGTATTGGTTTTTGATTACTTATTATGAATTATTGGATTAAAAACTTAACAGGAAGCTGTAAATTGTATTTTTATAATCATTAGAATTGTTATTGTTGAACCTGGGTCAGTGATGATTTACTTCTGATATGTTGAGATTATTATTATGACAGAGCTTATGATTGAATAATAATGCGTTATTATTTTGTCTCTCCACCAGGTGTGAGCTCTCTGGAGACGATGCTGGCTCACCTCTTCTCTCAGCTGTTTGTCATCAGCGTTCAGATCCTCCTGCTGCTCCTCTTCATACTGCTCGTCTTCAAGGTTCGTACTCCCCACCTGACTCCGGCAATTAAACACACAGCTACACTGACAAACACAAACACACTCTTCAGACAAGATGAAACTTCACTGATTGGGAAATAGGTCTGTGCAGCAGCAAAAATAAGATCTGCAGGGAAGAAAGTAACAGCAGGAAAATATGGAATAAGTAATAAAACAATTAAATGAACAATATAAATACATAAATAAATCATGGAATTGTTTGGTTATATAAACAAAGCTGACTGTTGTATATTTTTTTTATAGTGTATAACCAGTTCTTTTCACAGACACACGGGTACACACATGTTGTCTTCCCGTTGACCGAGAACCTTTTTTTTTTTACTGCTTTTGACGATTTTTAAAAATGTTTTTGGCACTTTCTTCAATGTTTTTTATTATTATTTTTAATTCATGGTCAATGAACTTAATTTAAATGACATCATACCTAATTTTTTAGTTTAAAAAAGCAAAAATTATGAATTATTTTGACTAATAGTTAAGATCAGAGGATGTTGAGTGAATCACAGACTGGTTTATGTCAAAGTTTAATTAGGATACTGTTTTAAAACCTCTTAAACATTTTTTAGTATTCATTTTACCTGCAAGGAATGTTGTATGGGTTCCAACCAACATACATGCATGCATCCAAGTTATTTTGGGGCAATTTGGTTGTAAGAAACCCATATTTCTGATATAAAAAAGCTTTCAAAACGGGTCAAATTTGACCCGAGGAAAACACAAGGGCTTCTCTTCTCTGTGGTTTGCTCTTCATTGTAATGCCAATACCTGTTTGGAAAAACAGATCATAGGTTCAATCCTGTTTCACTCCCGAGACCACGACACTGCCAGTTAATGTTAAAGTGACAGTGATAATATTTCCTGTACCATTTAACGACCAAAGCTGCTGTTTAAGCCAGTTTTCTGAGACTGGGAGGCCAATTAAAAGCCTCTGAATAAGGTCACTCGATTCCTAATATGATTTGGTTCGTGGAAGGTTTGACATGTTGAAGGTTAATGTGGCACAAATCTAGCAGGCCTGTTCATTTGCATTTTTACTTCATCATCACAAATATGTCGTATCATTCAAATCTCTTCTGTGAAATGTTCACGTGACGGTGTACAGGAGGGGAAATGTGGTGTGAATGTTCTCGTGGGAGTCTCTGAAGGTCAGCGAGGGGGCTGTTCATCATTGATTGCCAATACACAAGTGTAGGGAATCAATACAGGAAGAAGGCACTCAGACAAGAGAGGATAGATATCATATGTTTGTATGTTGAGTCAATACAGACGCATGCTTTTATGTGTGCTCTCGGCTTTGTCTGTCAATGTGTGTGTGCGTGTGTGTGTGTGTGTGCGTGCGTGTGTGTGTGTGTGTGTGTGTGTGTGTGTGTGAGCATCCATGCGTGTGTTAATTAAGGTGCTGAAGTCCAAATAGACCACCACCATAAATCACTTCCTGCGTTGGCCGTATCCAGGGATCACTGTGGGATCGCCACGACAACAGCCCTTGATTGCTGTGGCAACCGAGCAGTCATGTGGACTATCGTGTGGGTCTATTTTTGCACGTTGTCAGGGGAGACGGATAGTGGAAATGTGCACCAACACACACACACACACACACGCACACACGCACACACACACGCGCGCACACACACACACACACACACACACACACACACACACACACACACACACACACACACCTCTGCTCTGTCTACACTCCTTTCTATCTGTGTGATTTACAACCAGACTCAATCAGCAGTGACATTTTATTTCGTTTCTTGTATTTTTGGCTGAAGATCAGTGCAGAACATCAGTGTTTCTGTCTCTGGTCTCTCCCTTGTTCCCTCTATTCCTTTCTCTATTTTTCTTGATCTTATCTTCTCATCTTTTCTCATGTTCCTAAGAAGAGTGAGAGCCCTGACTTTTCAGAACTGAAGGAATAATCTAGCCAATAAATCTTACTTTCCGAAGCAATAACCCTCCTCCAACTCTTACTGTTCTACTTCCAAGACACAACACAAGACAGGAACAGGAACGCATCGCTTGATCAATTTCGCATTCTTCCATTACCGCCTTACAAAAACATATCTTCATATTAAATGCATTTTTCTTTCTTGTTGGCACCTACATTACCCACAATGCAACTCAACCACAGTTCTGATAGTAGCTATGTAGCTTTGTACTCTTCAGCCACATCCAACACTGACTCAAGTGACATCACTTGAGGCGATTTATTAGACTTTATTCATCAGAAAATTTACACGAAAAAGTACTTAAAGGATGAATGTATTAAAGTCAACCATAGACTGACCGAGATATACCGTTTTCACAAATGAATGGATTAAGATCAAATATTGTATTCGCTAAAGAATATCCCAAAAAGATGGTTGTAATATTGTCTGTTTTGTTTTTATGGTCATTTATATTTTGTACTCTCTCTCTCTCTCTCGCTCTCTCGCTCTCTCTCACTCTCTCTCTCTCTCTCTCTCTCTCTCTCTCTCTCTCTCTCTGTCTCTCTCTCGCTCTCTCTCTCTCTCTCTCTCTCTCTCTCTCTCTCTCTCTCTCTCTCTCTCGCTCTCTCTCTCTCTCCCTCTCTGCAGATACCTAATGAAGGCTCCTTGGCGCTGGTCATAGTTCTGATCGTGATGCAGGGCATCACCGGCATCTCATTTGGTCTTGTCATCTCAGCCGCAATCGACGACGAGCAGAATGCCAACCAGGCCGCCCTGGGCATCTTCTACCCTAACCTCATCCTCAGCGGTAGGCCTTTGTGTGCATGTGTTTGACCAATATACTGCCCATCCTGCAGTGAAATACTGTCAGCGGCTCATGCAGCCTTTTCTCTCTGAAAATAAATATTTTGTCGGTAACTCAAAAGCTGAGGTTCAAAATGTATTCTGAGCTTTGAAACAGCAGTAAAGAACATGTAACTACAAGGTCCATTTAGTAGCTGTCGTGGGACTTCTGTCATATCAAATGATATTTGAACCTCAGATGTCCTTAAAGTGGTTAGTAAAAAAAAAAAAGAAATTTGGATCTTGTGGTGAGATTATTTTCCAGGCAGTTGTTTGAACTTTGAACCTCATATCATGTTTTTTTATTTTGTTGCAACATCCTCACTTCCTTGCCTGCTTTGTTCTCATCACAACAGGGCAACATAACAAGAGAAAACAGAGATTGTTGAAATGCTTTATGAGGTTCATTATGAGCAGAAAACATCTAGATGCACACTGTATTTTAACAGCAGGTAAAAATGACAGTATCCTCTCTGTCCTGTACTTCAGGTATCATCTGGCCTGTGGAGTGTATCCCGTATCCTCTCCGCTATGTCAGCCTGGCTCTCCCTCAGACCTACGCCTCAGAAGCCCTTCGCTGTATAATGTACAGAGGTAACGTACACACACACGTTACACAACACTCATCAGTTTCATAATGCTATTGCCTGGTGTGTAGTTAGTGTATGTAGGGTCAGGTGCATGCACACAGATTGTTATACACAACATAGTCAGGAGTCTAAATCATTAATCAGCTCTGGATCCTGTGCAACGTCCTGGGATGTTAGGTAAAGTGGTTTCGCTGTCTCCCAATCTTTAGCCTTCTCCTGACCTCCCTGTCTCCGAAATATAAGACAACAGTTGGAGCTCCCTCCATGTTACATGACACGCGCCAAGCACAGGAAGTCAGAGGAGCCATTTCCTGTTTGAAAACCTTATCGTAGAGGTGAAGTGGAAGACGAGACACAGGCAGAAATTGACCGTGTCAGAATTCAATTCGGGGGATTAACTGGATTAACGGATTCTTTGCAACTGCATTCACTTAAACCCTGGTGTCTCATCCCATATGGTATTTTAATGTTTCTACATGCATAAATCACTACAGCATGGATCAGCTTCTATCCAGATGTTTGAGATATGCAGTATTATCTGGATTATCATCTCATATCATCTGCTGTTTCCAAGGTCAAGAACAAACTTTTAGAATGGAATAAATGCACTGAGTAGAGACAGTAAAAGGTAATTTTTTCTGCTGCAAGTTCCAAGTTATGATGCAAACCTGCATCATTTAATAAAACCAGGTGTTGAAAGTCAATAGAGTTCAACAACATTTTACTAATCTGAGAGGAGTTAAAACTTTCCACTACTTCATTTGTTGCACATGGTAAGCATGTAAACTAGAGACATTATGAAACCCATCTGTTCTTGTCACTCATATGTCATCACCATAACGTTTGGATAAATTACAGCCTTCATCAATGTGATCTAGCATGCAAAAACACTTTTTTATTTAATTAAACATTTTGCCAAATAGTTTGACATTTTGGGAAATGCCGAAGATAGATTCCACTGTCATAAATTACTGCCAGCAGCTGGTTAGTTTAGCTTAGTATAAATACAGGGAAACAGAGTCCAGTTTTGTATGGATTAAACAAACAAAGATGTAGATGATGTTAAACAAAGATGTAACATGTTGATTAGTGAGCTTTAGAGGTGCTAGTAGGTAGCTGTTTTTTTTAGACAGAGCCAGGCGAGCTGTTTCCTCCTGTTTCCAGTCATTATGCTATGCTAAGCTAACTTATTTTAGCTACCACTGTTGCTTTAAAGCTTTAGTGCGTAACTTTTTGATATTAATGAACGTCCGTTACATTCAAGCCATTGCCAAATGAGTTGATACAAAGCTAATTAAGACTCCACACAACTCTCTCTGTATTTCTCAGTATGGCTATGTTCAGAAGTTGGTATCGTCTGGCGACTTTCGCGCAGAAACTCTAGTGAAGATAATTACCTCTTCTGAAGAGTCCATCATGGTTTTTGAATTCTCCGTGTCCTCCTTGGCTACTAGCAAATGCGTGGAGGAGTGGGGGGAATTCTATGTATCATGTTACTTAGAATTCCTCATGGGGGCGGCAGAAACTACGCACTATAGCTTTAAGAGTGTATTTTATTTTGCCAAAGTTGTTGTATGGCTGATAGAATTTGACAAGCACCAACAGCCAACTGTTTGGCCTCCTGTATCTAAACAGTGAGCAGTAACATAAATCTTTCCAACAGGTTGGGGTCTGTCTCGGATGATAGTGTGGCGAGGATTTGCGGTCACCTTGGGCTGGAACACTTTCTTCATCATCCTGGCCACGGTCATCTTAAAGCTGCGAACGTGACAGCCTCGTCCCAGAGTACCTTCTTTTAGGGTTGGGACAGAGCCGTCAGGTGAAGCCCAAGAGCACAACGACTCACCTGGGCCTCCTGTCCGTGGAGGGACTGGATGCAGCAAAGAGCAGGAAGAGGGAGGGTGCCAATACTGTGGTTTAATGAAGTGATGACTGAACTGACTGCTGCCTTGAGGTTCATTCTTCCTCATTCACATTATCCATCACACACACACACACACACACACACACACACACACACACACACACACACACACACACACACACACACACACACACACTCCAATCAGCTGCCTGATTCTGCAACAGTTGCTTTGGCCTGCAAGAGTGAAATTTCAAAATGCTACACGTAGAAGTACACAAGACAGAATATGTACATGCACAAAATGAAAATATGTTATATAATATGTTATAATAGTTAATGATAACTGAGGAAAGTGTTTAGTCCTATGGTTTGTTTTACTTCTATGTGCAGCTTGTTGGAACATTTCACCCCCAGAATGGATCATGTACCAACTCAGGGTCGCTCTTTTATTTCTGTTTGCTCTCGCTCTTAATGCTTATAGAGAGATTTGGTGGTGAATATACTGACTTTAGCTGTCGGACAATGCTTTTGTCTGCACAGTATTTGTTGCCTACATTATATTTACATTATAGAGAAATTGTATGTAAATGTGAAAAGGAGTCTGAGCACAGCAAGAAAATATTTTATTATTTTCTCCAGTTGCTTCGCTAAGCAGAACACTTAAGGAGAGGATTGTTGTGGCATTATGACGCGGGAACCCAGAATAGGTTTCAAAGTGCTGATCGCTTCATATTGTTCAGGAAATTCTCACCCATTCAGGCTTCCCACAGCAACAGTATCTTCTTAAGTCAAGTCTATGTTTAGATATACGTGCCCCATCTGGTGTGTGACAGGAAGTGGTAACTCATGTTGGTGTGTTAACAGGCGCTCAGCTGCAAACGGTCATCCTCATTCTTAGTTCAGGTTGATGGTTGTCTCCGAAACGTATGTTTATGAGCCTGCATCTCCGGTGAGAGGGAAGGGAAGGTTTGATGTTGGTGATGGGAAAGACTTGGTACTGTATAATTAAGTTTTTGTTTTTCTCCACTTTGCTCAACAGAGTGGAGGCTGTTGGATAGATTCTTCTCACAGGTCAGGTGTGTCATGCTGTTCAAGCCGTTTGCATCCATGCAACATGTGTTCTGTTTTTTACACAAAAGTTTCAAACTGCTCATACTCTACACAGTATACTTTGTTTATGAATCTTCCACAAAGAACAGCACAGAGTAAAAGCACACAGGAGTAATGCTGTTTTGGATTCAACATGTCGCAAGAGATTTAACTCTCATCAAGAAAGCAAATATTTCCCAAAATGTCAAACTATATTTTTGAAATGGAGAAACTTTGACAGACCTGCAGTATAGAAAAGGCAGCAGACTCCAGACTATGCATCATATGTTGTGCCAATCTTAAAGACTTAGAAATGTTTACATTCATCTGGATGCATGCCTAATACTGAACATACTGAACATTTCTTTAATATCAGATGTTTTTCCATTTTAGCTGTAGGACTAAACACATATACCAGCATGTGTTGTGTTAAAGTGTCATATTATGCTTTTTGGCTTTTTCCCTTTCCTTTATTGTGTTATATATATATATATATATATATATATATATATCTTTTGTGCATCTTATAGGTTTACAAAGTGAAAAAGCCCAAAGTCCATCTGTCTATCTCCAACAGAAAACACTGTTGATAAACTGCTCCAAACAGCTCTATTGTAGTCCAGCCTTTACTTCCGTGACAAACGTGCGTCACTTTGTAACACACGTTATAATGCTCGCCTAGCTGCTAGCGTGGAATGCCCTCATACTCTGCTTCTTATTAGCAAGTAGTCCTTACCTAGCTACTGTGCGTGTGTGACTCCCAACAAAGATGGAACAGAAGTGAGATGTCTCACTCTGTAGCTAAAACAGAGAGCTCAACACACAGGGTGAAAAGAGGAGCTGCAGCAATGTGCAGTACAACAAAAAGATGGTGTTTTTTTAACATTAAACCATGTAAACCTATTCTGGTACAACCTCTAAATACAATTATGAAGGTGAAAATGAGCATAATATGAGCACTTGAAGATGTGGTTGTGAATGAAGAATTTGTGTCCATTAACAGGATAAATAATGAATCTAAATGTCTGTAAATCCCTCTGCTCGGTTTGTGTTGGATTACGTCGTGGTGGAATGGTAAAGTTGGGTGTATAGTAAACTGTTGGATGTTGAATCTTAAGGAAAGAGTTCCCTGCACTGTAAATCTGCTGTTGCTCTGCTGTATAGTCATCAGTGTTCCTGTCGCACATTTTAAGGGATATTGTGTTCTTGTTTGATAGAAGAGCCAACTGTGAGTATATATATTAGCTCTGTTTATATTCTTACCTTGACAGAAAGTTGAAGATGAATCCCACACTCTGGTGAGATTGCCTCCGTGCCCCGCTTGACCCCCATCACACAGTAATGTACCTTTATAAAGTTTAAAATGGTGGACAATCTCTGGTAAAATTGTCAAAGCTTATGTGAACGTATCGACATTATTTGGTAATATTGTGATTTTCACACTTTTTTTTTTTTTTATATATTTCTGGACAATTGGGTGTTTAATCTGTTTAAGATTATCATGTGATGAGGTTTGTTCTAAAGTGCGCTATATTCATTTTCAAGGAATACACTTTTGTTCACTATTAACACACATACACTACCGGTCAAAAGTTTGGGGTCACTTAGAAATTTCCATTCCATTACATTCTGTTACATACAGAATACCAGCTGAGATCAGTTGCATTGGTTTTTTAATCAGGGCAGCAGTTTTCAGATTACATTATGTGCTTACATAATTGCAAAAGGGTTCTCCAATGTTTTCTCAGTTAGCCTTTTAAAATTATATCAGATTAGTAAACAGAATGTGCCTTTGGTACATTGGATGAATGGTTGCTGATAATGGGCAATGTAGATATTGCATTAAAGATCATCCACTTCTTTCTACAACAGTCAAGAACTCTTTTGCAATTATGTAAGCACATAATGTCATCTGAAAACTGCTGCCCTGATTAAAAAAACAATGCAACTGATCATCTCAGATGGTATTCTGTCTGTAATGGAGTGGAATGGAAATTTCTAAGTGACCCCAAACTTTAGAATGGTAGTGTATACATATGCTCCAGTTGGATAATCTGCCTACAAAACCAACCAACCAACCAATCAACCAACCATTACGTAAAAAGCAAACATCTTGAAACAAAACCCCTAATGCATAAAGCTTTTTATAAGATTTAGATGAACTGCAATTATACTGCTGAAGACACTATTTAAAAAAAAAGCTGATTAGATGGTTCTTATTAAATTAGAATAACTATAATGCTACATGCATGACTGAGGATGCCCTCTGTGTGATTTATGTCTGTGTTGTTTTGTCTGTGGTTTGAAGAGGGCGGGATGTCACATATTTCTGTGCACAAATCAGACTTTTAGCAATATTTAAATGGAAATCTGATCTTGATTGCAGGGCACTGTCAGTCAAATCTGGAGATAGGTCTAGCAAGCAAGACTAGTCAAATCTGATCAAACCACAGCCACACAGACCTGATAAAGCAGAGTTTTTGAGTGGTAAACTCTTAATAAATAATGTTTTCGCAGCTTGAATAGAAGCCTAAAATGCCAATTAGTTAAGCAAATAAAATTGGTAATTTTTAATATTCTTCATTCAGATTAAGGTAATCAGAACTGTATATGTATTCTTTTTTTTTTTTTACTTTGATATTGGGATATTGCAGTTCATGTAAACATATGTCATGTTATAAATTCCACTCTGCTCCAAACTCCAGTCGACTACCTCCGCTGTCTCCCCCCAAAGGGCATGTAAAGCATTTCCGCTCCTGTGTTGTGACATGTATGCACTGTGATAGCAGACATGCTTTAATGAAGTTCTATTCATGTATTTTGAAAGAATAAACCTCGTTGAGAAATCCTCCCTTTGTCTCGTTGGTTTGGCGTTTCAGAGCGTTGCCAGATTTTACACAATACCAAAAGCACAAAATCTCCCCCACAATTCCCGTGTTTACAAAAACACCCGCAGGCCATGGACGACAGATTCATTCAATGACATCATGCTCACTTGCATCACTGTGTTGCTTGTTACCATGGTGATGATGATGACCCTGCTGCCTTCAGTATAATCTAGATCCTCACTAGTTGACTGTTTGAACTTTGTGTGTGTGTGTGTGTGTGTGTGTGTGTGTGTGTGTGTGTGTGCGTGTGCGTGCGTGCGTGCGTGCGTGCGTGTGTGTGTGTGTGACTTGATATGTTCTGTAGGTGTGTCTTGTGGGTAATGAGTCTGTGCTTGCTCATGTTTTCAGTGGTGTGTGTTCATAAACTGAGCACACATTGAGTGTATTAGTGTATTGTGTAAGTGTATTTGTGTTTGTGTGCGCTCTTGGGTTTTTTGTATGTATGTTTGCATTTCCGGAGATGAGACACATTATGGGAAAGACCCAATATTACACCAATAGTTGTGTGTAAATCCTTTAATATCTGTGCAGAGTTGTGGTGTGTGCACAAGACTACGGTTACTGTTGCGAAAATCACCAAGACATTTTCCTTTGTGTGTGTTAACCGTCTGTGTCTAACATTTCAAAAATGGTACACCTCGTAATGCAACCACTGTAAAATAGATAACAGCCTTACTGACAGGGTGCTATTAAAAAGCTCCTTTAGTTCAATGTGAAGTAAGAATGTGGTTGTCTATCCACAGCCAGTTACAGTGTTTAGTGAGCTTAGTGACGACACCATACCTAATTACAGTCAGTGACTCTGTAATTACATGCAATGACATCCATAGTCTTGTAGGACTATAATGTGTGTTCCTGTCACAATATAGGATATGGACAGAATGTAGGCTACAATGTTGCATTAAATTGTTATCATGGGAGTCAAAAATCAAGATGATTGATTAGAAAACAGTAAAGGAGCATGGAGGGTAATTTATTAAACTGATCCAGATGTTTCTCAAAATTTAATTAACAGAGAATTCCAGTAACATTTAAAGTTGAACCCAATTTACAGCTCGTCATCTGGTTTACGTTTCCCCTAATCATTTTGCAACACGTCATGTGGTTATAATTACAACAATTTCCATAATTTATTGTTCTGCAAAACTTGAGATTAAACCTGGCTTCAAATTAACTGCTGTCTCAGTTAACAAAGGGTCACAAAGCATGAAGAGTGTACAATTGTACATATGGCAATAAAGGTTATGATATACAGTATTTGGGGTATGATTTCATCCACTTAACCGGGACGAGATCAACAAACACTGACCGGAAATATCCAAATGAACTCTTTACATTAACAGTAATGGATTACATTAAACTTTAAAGTTGTTTTGTACACTGAACTGACATTAGAGGCTACAGAAGACATGTCTTCTTGCAAATGCCAGCATTAAGAATGAAGAGAAGAGCAATATGGCAGTACAAACCTAAAAAGTAAGGTAAGATTAACTATTGATCCCAAATTTGAAATGTCACAGCAGCAAAAGTACAAGAACAGACGCACAGTATTGATGAGTGATAGTAAAGTAGCCTGTTTAATCTATTGGTTCACAGTGGCTATGCTATGGTTAATTACAGGCTTTATTTGGGGGAATCTACACTGTTACTTGTCTGTCCTCTATTTGATTTTTGCTCAAGACAGTCATTCCTCTCTTACTGACGATCTGCAAATTTGGGGAATTTGGCGTTAAATGCTTTGCTCAAGGACACAAACAGTGGCTATTTTTTGTTAAATACAAATGGCCAATATTTACCAAGACTGTCTCAGGAATTTAACCAACACCTTGTCCAATTCCAGAGCTCCTTCTGTTACCTCCTGGCTACAGCCGATTCAGTGCTCCTCGACTGCAGTCTATTATAGATTACCCACTTTTTTCAATTTGCTTCATCACTATCATCATTACAAAGACAGCGCCCTAAAAGGTACATCTGGTGGTTTTTGATCCATGAGCAACCAGCAGGATGCCAGATTTAAAATGTCATTATCACCTCACTGTTGAGGAGACTGAACTGCTGATGGTGATTTCCATGTGTTTACATCTGTTTGAATTATCTAAAGGGATTTAGACAGAACAGAGTAATTCAATCAGTGCAGAGTTTATGAGTAACAAAGGGAAACCATGTCACCAGCTTACAGGGAATGTTTGACCTGATGATGGCGCTAGTGAAGTCAAGGGATCACCAAAGGGATTAAAATTAATCTAGTCTATATATCGACGATGTTTCATTTATGGGATAGTTCTGGTGCCGGATGTCCTTCACCTTCCGCTTTCTTCGTGCTGGCCAAACTCCGGTGGATTCAGGAAACATCCTCCGAGCTAGAACAGACAATCAAATTATATTTATCTTTTTTCTGAGTAATATTCTCACACATTCGAGAGTAATTTTAATTCCAGAGCTCGCCTCCATATGTGTACATGTTCCACCAAAACAAGTTCCTTCCCGAGGCTATTTTGCAAAAGCACCGTACTTGCGTCCAGCACTTAGCAACGCCCAAGACGATTGTAATTGGTTTAAAGAAATGCCAATAAACCAGAGCACGTTTTTCTCCCATCCCGGAATAATGTATGGACTAGCCAGACCCTCCTCCGCAGCGCTGTGATCTGGCAATGCGAGACTACAATTCATCCTGAAGCAAATTTCATGGCTATCCATCCAATAGAAATTTCACTCAAAACAAATGTTAACATCATGGTGGCACTAGAGGAAAAGTCATTAGGATATATCATCTGGGAAC
Organism: Sander vitreus; assembly: GCF_031162955.1. Classification (NCBI taxonomy): domain Eukaryota; kingdom Metazoa; phylum Chordata; class Actinopteri; order Perciformes; family Percidae; genus Sander; species Sander vitreus. The sequence goes on from NC_135871.1 coordinate 25,171,489, forward strand.
CATAAATGTCTAAAATAAGTTGGTGCTAGTCAAACAAGTAGCTTCACTGAAAAAGTAAAATTTTGACTGAAGTTTAGGGTACCAAAGTCAGTAGGATTCACCCTCCGGGGTCCATGAACATTTCATGGTAATCCTTTTAACAGTTGTTGAGATACTTCAGTCCGAACCAAAGTAGTGGACCAACCGACAGACCGACATTGAAATCCATAGAGCGGCGCAGCTCGCATGACTAAAAACCAAAAAACCACATCTTTTATCCTTGCTTTTGGTAACTAAAACATTTGCACAAAGAGAAAGATTGCTTTTAATGTTCAATTAAAGTTGCAGTAGGTAAGCCTTACAAAACTAACTTTCTGTCATATTTGCTGAAACTGACCCTGTGTTTGAGTAGAACTACATGAAGCAGGTAATTAAAAAAAAATCTGGTCCTCTGGCTCCACCTACAGCCTGTAGTGTGATTTGCAAAAATCCACCGCTCCCTGTTCAGATCCTCCAATCAGGGCCAGGGGGGGGGTATCTAACTGTGTGTCAGTCACTGCTCATGCACACGCATTCATTCTTCCTTGTGGGGGGAGAGGCTTAGGAGACCGCTTTGGGCTTTACCTGAAAGGGGGTAGGGACTGAGAAGTTGTCGATGTTCAAATTTTTTGACTAAGTCCTGGATCTTCCCAATCCTAGCGACAGCACCTTTAATAACTGCCATGATGTTTGGGGTGCCCTGGTATCTCACCTGATAGAGCGTGCACCCAATGTACCAAGGCTCGGTCCTTACCGCAGCTGCCAGGGTTCAAATCCAACCTGTGGCCTTTTGCTGCATGTCTCATCTCATCTCATCTTAGCTGTACAGCCAGCTGGGCTACCAACAGCTGAGATGGAAAAACATCTTGCCAGTTGTCTGCCTCTTGTCTTGGCATGTTTAGTTTCTCATAACCAGTTTACAACCAAGATGTTTTCAGGGTTGACAAGTGTCTCATGATGCGTGCAGGCAGGTGCAGGGATTTTGAAATCTTATTTGAAAAGATTTCAACTTTTGTCAGCATGATATAGCAATGCTGTTATCATGTGAGGAGTGTCCTTCTGTTCCATTTACTACAAAACAACATCTGGAGAATATTACTGTGGAGTACATACTGCAACATATGCACAGATCACGTAAACTTTCTCACTCACACACAGACATGTTACTGAATACTTGGTACTTCAGTAGGGAAATGAAGTAATGTTAAGCACTGCCAGTCCCACAGTACATCCATTCACAATATGTGCAATTGGCTTTAGTTTGTTAATCAAATACAGAATGTAGGACACAGACACACACAAACGCACGCACGCGCACGCACACGCACACACACACACACACACACACACACACACACACACACACACACACACACACACTTGATTCATCTGGTCCAGTCACCCCATGTGCCTGCTTTGTGATATGCTAAACATTCTGTAAACATTATCCTGTGCATGGTTACTGTCACCATGGCAGCATGACAACAGTGCTTCGCTCGGCCCCTCAAACACGGGACAGTAGTGTTATTTAATATTTGGCTACACATGAGCACAGCATGTTTCTATCACATAATCCTGTCACACCAGCAAAGACTTCTCCTCGCAGCCATCCTGACTCCCTTGTGCAGCTGAACGCAGCACAGCTGTTGCTATGTTTTGGTCTTATCGCACAACAACAACAAAGCATAAAATGCTTGTTGAGAACAGTCTGCCCTCAACGCAATCCCACACACTTTGTCCACTGTCAGCATCACATGGGACCAGAGCAGATTCTGTTGCTGAGATTTGGGGTAGAAACAAATCCGATCAAGCAATTGATCCCCATTTTTCTTTTAAATGGCAACATTTTGGAGTTTGTAAACGCTCTTTTTTTCTTTTTTGTGATCAACTTTTTTATTGGCACTTTCAGACATACAAAACAAATTCCACAACGTAAGACAGGTAATAGCAAATGGTGCACAGAACAGATAAACACAAATTGAACAAGAATAAAAACCCTCTCCCCCCCCCCCACCCTCTGCGGCCTCAAGGAAAACAAAACAAACAAACAAACAGGAACCACACCTTGCCTAATCACTCTCCTCTAATTCTTGTGGGGTTGAAGTCATTAAATCTGATATTTGTGCTGCTGAGCTTTCCCATAGGTTGATAGTTGATGATTTGGCTTTGTTAATCCTTGCTGTAGAGAGCTCAAGCATAACTATGTCCAGAAAATACACCAACCACTGTTTTATACAAAGTGAGTGTGTGTGTGGGGGGAGCCAGCGTTGAGCTATGATTTTAAAACTCTCTTTTTTTTAATTAGTTACACACTGTTCCATAAACATGAGGCCATAGTTCAATCCCTGTCAAAATATTCAGTAGCAGACATGTGTCCTGTCAAACATAGAACCTGCAATAGCTTGTTAACTCGCATGAGAATGTTTGCCAAAAGCTAAGACTGTAAATTTTGACACTGAGCTATGAAAATATTTTATGGTGCAGTATTTTGGGGATGAACTGGATCAAAATCAAAAAACTTTTTTCTCTTCTGCATCTTCTGCAGACAGAAGTAACTTTTACTCTCCAGTTCAATCAGAATGCAGCAGCAGAGCTTTAACTTAACGCAGGCCAAGAGACCGCATTTCTACATCTGTGATTACAATGTTGATTTGAATATTTTAATGATTGTATTTAGCTTCATTGCAGACTCAGCAGCCAGCTGCACTGCAACCAGCACTCCTCTTCAGGTCCTTAAGATTGTCTTGCAGTCTAGTTTCAGGAATCAAAAATGATTACACAAGTTCCTAAGTAGTTTCAATAACTCTAACTTTTCTAAACCTGGTTGAATGTAATGTGTTAACTGTTATTCAGTTTTGTTGAAATGTATATTTCCTTGCATCTCACATTTTAGTTTAACAATTTTCTATTAAGCACCTTCAAAAATATTTTATAACTGAAATAAAGAAAATAAAGTGTCGTTATTACATTCATTACAAACTGTTTTTTACAGGTATATCACATTAAATTTCACATTTCTTTTACTGCAAAGCAGCACCGGTGGGAATTAATGGTACACATGGAGTAAAACTTTGATCTTTGACAATGTATTTTTTTTTAACTTTTCTCATGTGTCATATTGTGTTTCTAATTCATGATAAATAATGTAGGCCTCTTTCAAATCTCTACTTGTCACCCCTAACTGTTTTATTGTCTTTGTATATCTTGCAATTTTCTGCTATTTCATGTATTTTTATGGCACTTTATTTACTCTACTTTTAGATAAGTGCTAATAAGAATGACTGTTAATGTTAAATTATTTTCATTTCAAGTAAAAAGAAAAAGCAGCCTGCAACAGATGACATGCCCTTAACTTCACAGTGTAACATGGGTTTGCACTCAAGCAAGGATTCGTATAGCGTGAAAACACAAGTAGGCCTAGAATCCACCGTGTACCTGAAAGTGTTGAAATCAGACTATACGCACCGTGTGTGTGTGTGTGTGTGTGTGTGTGTGTGTGTGTGTGTGTGTGTGTGTGTGTGTCTCTACATTTTTCATCATTTCCTGATGCTTCACACAGAAGTGCAGCTCATTGGCTTTTGGAAAGAGAAGCACTTGTCAAAACATCCATCAGGAGTGAAATGAACTGGCTGCCTTCACCCGTGGAATCAAAGGAAGGTGTGTCTGCTGCTTCCAGCCCTGGAAAGGTGTTGGTGTTGTAACCATAGCAATGTAAACAGAAGAGTTCAAACACAGATTAAAATGATGTAAGGTGTGTGTGTGTGTGTGTGTGTGTGTGTGTGTGTGTTTTTTGTGCACACATGGTTTCTTAAAGTCTTAAAGGCAGAGTCCAGTCTTCCAGTTGGAAAACGATTCAACTTGCAACGCCCACTTCTCACTTCTGGCCTTCAGAATAGCAGCAGGCGTGTATTTTATTAGCAAATGTTAAGTGTGTGTTTTACAGCGTCTCAGCAGTGTAAAAAAATATGTCTGTCTCTGTGTGCATTTGCGTTAGAGTGTGTGTGTGTGTGTGTGTGTGTGTGTGTGTGTGTGTGTGTGTGTGTGTGTGTGTGTGTGTGATTAGCATGAGGGAAGTTAACTTCTATTTAATGTGTTCTTGGCCTCACCTGATTTTTCCACTCATTCTCACATTGAAGGAGTTGTCTCCAACTCAAACCAATTATGCACACACACACACACACACACACACACACACACACACACACACACACACACACACACACACACACACACACACAACCCGTTCATGAGAATGCATTGACACTCTCACAAACTAGAGGTCTTCTGGTAAAATCTTCCAGGGATTATATATACACAGCTGGAGCTGTAGTGTAATGATGTTGTTTGCTACACATCTGGGATGGATTCACTTCTCAAGTCTTTGGAAGTCAAAATACGGATGATTTTAACAGTCTTCTGTGCCCACAACTTCTTATGACATTTGATACTTTCTTGTTATCTGAGATATGGGTTGTTCTTTGGACACACAATTTTTAAGTTCTACAGTTGGTCATTTTAAAGGTTATAAGTATATTATCTGTTTTATTGGTCCAGTTGTGAGGTGCAAAACCTATTGCCAGACATTTAATTATTACAGTAATTAATTATTTGTATCTGATATTAAAATAATACTGTATTTTATTTTTACTTAGTGGCTATGTGCTTTTTGGGGGGTACATCTTAAAACATTGACAGTGTGAGAGACTGACAGGAAACATGGAAGATGCAACAAAGTTCCCCGGCTATAATCAAGCCAAGAACGTAAGGTTTATGCCGTAACCACCAGACTACCAAGCGCCCCACAGGGCAGTATGTTTAGTAGAAATAAATGGTTTATCCCACTTGGTTTGTGTGTTCCACCTGTGCAGGTAACAAGTGCAAGTCAAGATTCAGAGAGTGGAGCTCTGGTGGTTTCTGGTCAGTTTGTGTGACTATTGGCTATATTAAGAACTAGTAAACATGTTTTCAGTGATATCTGGTGTAACATTAGGGCCATAGGTCAAGAGCATGCGATTAGTTCTTGGTGTGGATCTGGATCCAGTTGTTGATGAAGGACATTGCCTAACATTGAGAGTGTGAATATTTTGACAGCCACATATGATGGTCTTTCACTGTGTGTGTTTTTATGCAAATCCATATGTTGATGCAGATTAAACAATTCTGTTTTTGGCTTTCTCTTTTTTTCTAGTTCTATTTAAATAGTCAAAACTAGAACATTCACACACAAGCAGTCTAGTAAACTGTCTTTGTTTTCCCTACTTAAATAGAAGATTTTAACATAAACATGCTGAAACTCATTTTTTGGATTAGCTAAGATTGGTGAAGTTCCATCCAGATCCACATACTATTTTTTGAGTCCAGGTAATGCACATGCACTATTTTGGATGCAAACTATATATTTGAAGAAGTAAAATCAAGCAGATACACGGTATCACCTTGAACAATGTAAAGGTGGCATTTAAAACAAACTAAATTATGATTTCTAGAAAATACTAGCACCCACACACCCGTATATTCACAGCAGAAAGAAGGCATGCATATTTCTGTAGATAAATATAAAGATGGAGGCGGCAGCAACACAGGCATATAAACAACTCTACAAGGCCAGTTTCATTCCAGTTGGGTCCACCGAGGCTGAAAATGTAAGCACTCATGGTATGTCAGGTGTTTTGAATAAAAGCGAGCGTGAAAGGGCATATGAGGGAGAGAGAATCACGCATGTCTGTGGACCCTGAATCTCACAGATTCACATCGAAGTTCAACATAGAGGCCATGAAGCAGATGCGCTGCTGAAGGTCTTGCTGCTGTTCAAGGTGAGTTCATGAAGCTGTTATCTGTGTGTCAACTCCAAACACTTTGTGCTTGACAGATGTGATCATTGATTTCACCCAGAGGTGGACTGCAACAAGGTATTTACTTAAGTGCTGTGGCCTTGAGATTTGAGGATGTGACCTTTGAGATAAGTGACGTTTTGTGAGACTTTATTCTTTTAGTCTATATTTTTTTACTCTATTGAAGATATTGTACTTTTCAGTCCTCTGCATTCATCTGACAGCTGCAGTGACTACTTTGCAAATTGTGTTATTTGATTCTATTCAGAATGCTAAATAAAATGATTGATAGAGTATAAAACCAATCCACAGTGAAGTGCAATATGTACAAACACCTGATTCATAGACCAACAATTCCTCCTGACACACAGTAATATAGGCCCATCATAACTCTCTGAAAGGGGTCAAGTAAATATTTTAACTTCACTGTTGATCGCCTACTTCTTTACTTTTACTCAAGTCAATTTTTTAAAGTACAATGTTATGAACGATGACACAGCTACTTCTTCCTCAATTTACAGTAAACTGTGGAATCACGTACTATACAGTAGCAGTGGTGGAAAGTAACTAAGTAGGGTATTTATTTAAGTAGCCTACTGTCTACTTATGTACAATTTTCAGGTACTTCCACGTTACTTGAATATAAACTTTAAAAAATATGTAGGCCACTTTAAGTAGGCTAATACACTGCCCTTCTTGGGTAAAATTTTGTAAGCAGGACTTTCACTTGTAATAGAGTATTTTTACAGTGTGGTAATTCTATTTATTGAGTTTTTGGTCGTTATTAATAAACAATACACAATGAACAAACAATAACAGTCATAAAATCCCCTCCCTCACTCCCTTAACCAACAGTACTCTCGGAGGAAAATACATAAGTGAGTAAATAAGATAAAAAAAGATAAAAATATATGATAATAAAAAAAAATATATAAATATATATATCAAAAAAAGAAAGTAAATAAAAAAATCGCACATCATTAAGTACATTAAATGGAAACAAACAAGGGGATAATAATAACAATAATAATAAACAATAGCATAACAATAAAAATGCTGCTGATGATAATAATAATAATAATAATAATAATAATAATAATAATAATAATAACATGGTTTAAAGCAGATTTATGAAACTTAGTGGTAATTCTACTTTTACCTAATTTAAATATCTCTATAATTCTTCCACAACTAGTAAATGCACTTAGTTACCTTACATCGCTGCATTTTGTCATTTCAACGTTTTCTTTAGCAAACGATGTGAACACAACAAATACCTTGAGTCATATGGCTAGCAGCGAGTAGAACTACACGTCCCTGAATCCTTTGCGGCGACGCTGTCTCCTCCTGCAGCGTATGCTCCCAGCCAGAGCACCAGGGAACCGAACGGGCAGAGCAGCTCGGCTCCGTGTTTATGTTGAGATGCTCACAACAAAGGACAGCACAACGCGGAGAGGCTGTCATTTAAAAGAAAGCACCGTGATATTTTGTCGGTGAGCATTTACAACTCATAACTCCAGGAAGAGGAGAACAAATAACACAAATTCTCATCTGCTTCCATTTTTTTACGGTTTACTTTGATTTTATTTTTGAAAAGGAAGAACCAGCCAAGAGGGGCGAAATTAGGACGAAATATCCTTTTTTTTTTTAAGCCGGTCGAGCGTTAGCTAGCTTGCTAGCCTCAGCAAGTTGGGGGAAAGCCAGACAGCAGCTGGCGGAGAAGCTAGCAGCACAGAAGACAACAAAAGGACCACATAATTTATATCGCAGTGAGTACATGTTTACACCTGACTTCTCTTAATAATTATAACAGCAGTTAAACACGAACGTTAGTAGGCTAATTCAGCGCTAGCCAGTGTTCCTTGTTATTATCCGTCACCTGCTTTGTCCTGCCAACGGCTCTGACACCATGAGCTGCTTGTTTATTAATGCTACTTCAACGTTACCTCGTTTAGTAATGTCCATGCACTCAGCAAGGTAAGTCCTCACAGGGCTTTTCTTGTGAGCGCTGCAGCTGCAGAGTGCTGATCTTTGTCAGTGTTCTGCACATACTCATGCACCTGTTTTGCCTTTATCTTAGTGGAAATCAGAAGCTTCTAGTGTGTGTGTGTGTGTGTGTGTGTGTGTGTGTGTGTGTGTGTGTGTGGGTGGATGCTTCAGAGATGCAGGTATTAGTTTACATCACTTCCAGTCTGCATGCTGACCTGTCACAGAGACGGGTGGGGTGGGGATGGGTGGAGGGGGGGGAGGAGGAGAACATTGCCTGATAAGGAATCAAGCAAATGCACGGACCCATGTCATTACTGCAGCTTGATTGCAAGTTAATGATCCCTCCCATCCCTTCTTTCTCTATCTTCCATTTCATTCTGTCTCTCACCCCCTTCCTCCCTTTTTCTTTATTTTCCTCTCCCAACCTCCACCCTAGTCTCTCTCAGTCTTGTTCACTCTGTACTGGTAAGCGATGATGTGATAAATGTATTACCGATAGGGATCTCGCTGACTTCCCTTCTCTGTGTTGGAAATGTCACATGAAGACACACATGCATTAACTCCATCTGCTCCACCAGGATGCTCCAGGCCTTATTTCCATTGTCTGCTTGTCAAGGTGATGATTAATCAGGACTTGCAGTGGATTTCATTCTTTCAGTATGACTTTAACAAACCCAACAAGACGCATTTGTGTTAGGATTTTCAAATGATAGAAGTTACCCGCACTGAGTACAAAGTATCAATGCTAGCAGGAGCCCTACATTTAATACTGAAACTTTGCATCTACATACTGTCACCTCAGTCCAACATCTGCTCCATAAGAAAGTAGAGATGGTCCGATACCATTTTTTGCTTCCCGATACCAATTCCGATACCTGAACTTGCGTATCGGCCAATACCGAGTACCGATCCGATACCAGTGTGTCATATATTTTATTATGTTTTAAGAACTGTATACTATCCCTGTATGGATGTGATATGATTTCTATCTTTGTTGTCAGTCTGGCTCAGGTTAAACTCTTTGTAAAACATGAATGCCACAGAACGTTTTATTATCCAGTTTGGCAGTCAGTTATAACGGAAAAAGAACATAAATAAACTACTTTAACGTATTTTTTCTTTAGGGCTTTATTACGTCGTATCGGATCGGTGCATAAACTCCAGTACTTCCCAATACCGATACCAGTGTTTTAGGCTGTATCGGAGCCAATACCGATACTGGTATTGGAACATCTCTATAAGAAAGACAGCTGGTTGAGTGAGACAAAGACAATGCAATGACTTTTTACCAGTTTGTTTTTTACTATTTGGTGTGTATTCTGAAAGTTAAACACAGGAGAAAATTAATCCACCAAGTTTGGATAAAGGAAATTGTTAGTGTCTGTTTGAAAAGGTTATAGTGCAACAATCATACAGTAGAACCCATGTATTTTAAGCTCTCTGTTGCAACTCTATCTTGATTCATCAACTTCCTGCAAAAATAACTAGTGTATCAGGCTACACTTCATTTTTAGGATCCATGGTAAATCTAAACTGAACTGGTGTAGAGAGCTATAGCTATAGAAGAGTCAAGTTGCAACAGTGTTACCTGCTAAAACAGTGTTGTCCTGGTATATAAAAAGGCTGAAGAATCTTTATTATATTTTTGTGCAGACTATTTCAAGTCTGCGTTCTCACAGTCCTATAAATAGTGATAACTTCTTGTGTGAAGTGTTTGGGACACGGCTTGCATTGGGTGTGTTGCCGGCAGGCATGAGTGTGTGTGCGCTTATGTGTTCTCTAGCAAGGTTTAGAGTCTCAGTTTCTGTGTGGAAACCGGAGCCGACTGTGTCAGACGGGAGCGCAGAGAGAGCTCTGATGTCTTAATGGAGGCTCAGTGCTGCCCATATCCTTAGTAACCCGGTCTGTGGGGACACAGAGAGGCCTCCTAGTCTCGGCCTGTGCTGGATGCTCTTATCACTGCTGTCCAGGAATTAAAAAGAAAAACCTCAGAACCCCAAATGTCATCAATTATTTTTTTAAATAAATGTTTTTTATTTCAATTAAAAGTGTTGTGGTCTTGTACATGCTCAGCAAGTTGTGTGATCCAATAGGACCATGAAACACATTTAAAATACTGAAACAGAATTACAAAAGTTCTTCCTATCAGTCCAATAAGTATGGCTAATATATATATATATATATATATATATATAAAAAAAAAAATGCAAAAAGCAAAAAAACTTTTGCAAAAATGCTAAATCTATGCTGCAGTAGTTGCAAATTGCAGCACAGGATTTTGTTATTGTCAAATATAGCTTCTATAAATCATCAATTCATGATGTCCTTCTAAATCCTAGTTGTAAGATCAAAAGACAATGACAAATGTCAGTGACAGCACACACACCACATAACACCCTCGCCACCAAGTAATTTGAGGGTAGGAATGAATTACAGGTGACAAATTACTAATTTGTGAGAACAAAATAATAGTTAAAAGAAACTATCAAACATTTGAACCTTGATATGTGCTCTGTAGACTGAGCTAAGTGTGAACTGTATGGAAACCTACTGCACTTTGATTGCATATTGACTCGTAAATCGATGAAAGCTGTAACAATCATGCCGTTGGTGGTTAACACCTTGGAGTTGTTGAATGAGTATGTTGGAGATTCAGACCATCATGCCAAACGGCTGTGTGTGTGTGTGTTTGCACGCTTTTAAACCTCAATGATGTTAACAGCATGCTTTTCTTGAGAGGATAGTTTTATTTTGTAATTGTTTGCATTTTATCTTTTTGCATGCACATGTCTATGGTTTGTAGTTTCATCAGGGAAGGCCTCTCATCTCAGTGGGGATCTGCGGGTGTAATCTTTGGCACAGCTGAGCTGCAGATTCCCCCCCCGCTCCCCCCCCCCCGCTTTGTGTGAAGAGCTTGGCATTCTCCTCCCGGATGGCTTACCCTTTGCTGGGCTGGTAAACGGGCTGAAGTTTGTGGAGGGAGATTACGTCTGTCATGGAAAGTGGGTCAGACAGTGGGCACGTTTTTATGGCCTTGTTTCTGCAAGGTAGGGAAGGAAAGAGTAGGGGGGCATTAAACCACCACTCATTTTCCATCATGTTGCTTGAGGCTGCCTGTGTTCGGTACAATTCTCTTATACTCTCCCTCCTGTCAGAGTCATTGTCAATCAGTTTCTCAGATCAGATACAGTACCTTTGCTAACTAGGCATTCAAACTGCAAGCATCTTAGGTGATCCTGTGTTGAGGGGTGTGAGGGGCTGTGTCAAAGTGTGTTCAGGCAGAGCACAAAGTGAATTTTTTCCTTTCGTTACCCACATGAATTTGACCACTGTATTTATCCGCCCCCAAACAGCCAATGTACAGATGTTAGCGGTGGCTAACTGTCAAGGTAATGTGTGTGTGTGTGTGTGTGTGTGTGTGTGTGTGTGTGTGTGTGTGTGTCTGTGTGCTGAGCATCTGATTGATCTCACCAGGAATGTCTTTGTGTTATCTTCCTACAATCTCTCTCCCTTTTCCTTTTGTCTCCATATGTTCTTAAAATGAAAACTTAAAGATGCCTTTGGGATCAGAGCATATTTGTTTCTGAAATTATAGCATTTTTAACTAGCTCAATTATTGCTAGTTGGCAATGCAATAAAAAGCTTGGACACTTGGAAGCTTTTTTTCTCCCAAATCGCACTGGTCCAGGCTGATGGTGTCCACCTGTGTCTTTGCATTGACTTTACGTGCAATCACGCTGCCTAAAATTCATCTTGTGTTCTTTTGGACGAACACACTATATCTCTATATCTTAGTCTCGCTTTGCCAGACCTTCCTCCACAAGCGCTGCAGAGGAGGGTCTGGCTAGTCCCCACAGCACTCCGGGAGGTTTATTGGCATTTCTTTAATCACAGTCGTCATGGGTGGCACTAACGCCGCCTTCACACTGGCAGTTGAAATCAGCTCCGTAATACGCAATACGCCCCCAGCGGACGTTGTACTACACCGTTGAAAAGCTTCGGAAGCGACTCACACAAATGTCAGAGAGACTAGAAGGACTGATAAGTGTCTGAATGTATGATTCTCTATGACCTCTCTTATACAGATATAAATAGAAAGGCTGCTGCGTGGAGAAAAGTTGCCCAGGACGTTGACATGTCACGTCGGTTAAATGTGATATAGCGGTATAATGGCAATAGTTTGATGTCTGTTGCCAGCTAACCAATTAGCATTAGCAGGTTTGTTTGTCAGTACCATAGCAACGCTAACTTCCGCTGGAATTGTCGGATAGGAACCGTCCGTAGCCTTTCGCAAGAGTTAAATTTTTTTAACGCATCTGGATGACCAACTGACACGATTTTTTTCGCACCGCACTCGTTCAGACCCGGTTCGGACCCATTCGCATGCGGTCTGCGAATCTCCATAGGAAATGAATGACTTCCGGTTGTTTCGAAGCCGTATCGGAGCTGGTTTCAACTGCCAGTGTGAAGGCGGCGTAAGCGCTGCACGGAGCCCTGGTGCCGCTGCAAAAAGAAAACTCAGATTGGATAGATAGTCTAGCTAGCTGTCTGGATTTACCCTGCAGAGATCTGAGGAGCAGTTAACCATAGTCCTCAGAAATCCACCAGAGTTTAGAATTCCAACGCAAAGGAAGCGTTAGGTAACGGAATTCCGGCCGGAAATAAGGACGGACAGTGGAATTTCCGGCGGCAACGGGGCAATCCCGGAAGTGGAAGGTCGTGGATATAGACTACTATATCTTGACATGTGTGAAACATAAATTCAAAAGTTTCACCTCGAAAACTTTGGCAGTGTGTTGGTTGTTGTCTGTTAGCTAAAAAGGCTAGTTAGCACATCTTTATGGCGAGGCAAGAGCTTGAAAACCCTCTTGTAGCATATACATTTTGGTAACATTGTGGCACCTCTATAGAGTCCCATTTGCTTGTCGCTCATATTATATGCAGTTAGGGCTGGGTATTGTATCATATGATATAGTCTTGCTTTGCCAGACCTTCCTCCACAGCGCTGCAGAGGAGGGCCTGGCTAGGCCACACAGCATTCCGGGATGGGAGAAAAACGTGCTCTGGTGTATTGGCATCTCTTTAAACCAATCACGATCGTCTTGGGTGCCGCTGAGAGCCGCACGGAGCCATGGTGCCGCTGCAAAATAGCCTCGGGAAGAAACTTGTTTTGGTGGAACGTGTACGTTCAAAAGTAGTTTTAGTCGTGCAACAGAAAACTCAGATTGGATAGTCTAGCTAGCTGTCTGGATTTACCCTGCAGAGATCTGAGGAGCAGTTAACCACAGTCCTCAGAAATCCACCGGAGTTTAAAATGCAAACACAAAGGAAGCAGCTGGAAAAGAGTGACATCCGGCGGAATTTCATCAAAACTTCCCCAATCAAACAATATCTGCATCGATCCTTTTTGTAGCCAGATGAATGGTAAAGAGACAGGAAATTGTTCTTGGTTGATGGGATGCAACAAAAACTGCAGCATCATTACGTTGTGTGGTGTGACCGTGTAAAGGTGCTGCGTGAAATTCATCAGTAAGAAAAACACTTTCCTCCTGTTATTTTCTGGTAAATCCCTCCCGTAGTTCATCACACATCCACGTTGTCATATGAATTATGTAAACTCAGTACAGTACAAATAGTTAAAAAAAAATTATTGTAAAGCCTATAAATTATATAAATCTGGTCTGCTAAGAGTAATAATATCTAATGTAAGGAATGCATAATGAAAAAGAACAAAGCACATGGGCAGAGAAGTACCTGCACAATAGCTGAATGCTGATTGTACAATGTAGTCCTTTCTCTTTCTGTGAGTGTGTACCTTCTTCATCACACGAGCACTTTAATGTCGCGCTTCTGAGGGGACTATTCATCATTTATTTAAGGACCTATTTTAGTAGTATATTTATGCACGGGTGAGTATGGTCACCCATTTTGTCCCATAAAAATGAAGAATATATTTCTTATTTCTCTCACTGCCTCTCTTATTTATCTTTTACACTTATCCAGTTTGTATTTGTCTCTTTCCTCCCGTTTGCTTCTCAGTCACTGAAAGTAACACCAATGCTTCTCCCCTGCTGCCAATACCTGAGTCAGAAAAGTAAGGGAGGGGAAGAACTGAAACATAGTGAGGCTGTTCAACTCCTTTCAAAACAAGCTGTTGGGGAGTGCACAGTCCTATTTGGCTTTGACTTTATTACTTTAACGGTAAGTCGGCTGAATTCATGAATAGAAACCTTATTTGTAAATGTTGATGGAGTTCTGGGGGGAAAAAAATGTCTCTTAATGTCAGGGATGTGCTGGCGCTAGAAGAGCTGAAACATGTTATGGGGAAACTAATAACATTGCAATATTTTATTTGACCTTTTTGCAATAAACATTGAGAAATGGAACAAATGAAATAATGTCACCATATATGTGCAGCTCTTTACCTCTGTAGCTCGACTGGGAAAGGGTGAAAGAAAGAGAAACAAAAATAATACTTACAAGTATAAGCCCTTTTATCAACAAATCTTATTTTTGTTCCTGTTTTTAATTACTGATTGTTAGAGCTGAAATGATTAGTTGATAAGTTGATAGTCCGAAAAGTAATCTGCAACTTTGATTTTGATAATCAATTAATTGTTGAGGTCTTTTTTTAAAGCAAAACAAACCATTCGCTTGTCCATAGCTTTTCCATTGTGATGATTTGCTGCTTTTCTCTGTTCACTGTAAACTGAATACCTTTAGGTTTTAGACTCTTAATATATGAGACATTAGAAGACTTTACCTTTGGCCATTTTAACAATTTTCACAATTTACTGACATTTTATGGACTAGATGAATTGTTTAATTCACCCCTACTCTAATGTTAGATGCAAATCCTAGAAGAAGTGTCCTTGTTAACTTTCTTAAGTGTATTTTTCTATGTCTTCCCTGAAAACAATTGTGATTAGTGTTTTTTCCAAAACCAGATGGGCAAAAAAACCGTTGCGAGTTTAATTTTATATCATGCAGTAAAATGATTTATATAGTGTACCGTGGTGGGCCAGCCTACCATACTTTGCCTTATTATATTGCATCCTTTGACCATTATACATTATACACTATTATTTGCACATACATACATTGTGGATACTGAATGGATATAGTGTTCAGCTGTAATTTGGGCAAATACAACCCAAAAAATTCACCCTACTTCCTGTTTTACCACCCAACTAGATTTATATTAGAGTAGGACCTCCTGACAATAATTTGTTATGTACCAAAGTGGCTGTTAGGGTGCTGAAACATGGAATTTGGAACACGATAGTTATCAAGTGGTAGATGCTGGTCATTTCCTACTTTCAATGATAGTTGTTCGGCCCCTGAGAAACTTCTTTCTTCATTTTTTATCTCTCTCTTGTGGGTGTGTTCAACACCTCTGCCCAGACTCAAACCACAGCCTGTTTCACCTTAATTTCCCTTTGTATCAGCAGAATCCTTCACTTTTACAAGTAAGAACTGAAAGCCCTATTGCGGTTATACATGAAATGTGAAAGTAAGGAAGTGTTTTGAGGGTGTGAGTGTGTTTGTATGATTCTCAAGATACCATCTCTATGGTTTCCTTGCTGTGTAGTTCATACAGGCTGATACATTTTGGCACCTTCTCTTTTCCACACGCACACACACTTGCAGACACATATTCACATGTACACACAGACCTGTAATTATCAAATCCCCTCTGATCATGCATGATTGCCATTTCCTGCTTCACTTTCTAACCTTCCTGTCTCAAACGATCTTGTGTGTACATCCTCACACACACAAATGTTTGAGTGTGTAACTTGTAACTTGTCTTGACTTCCCAAGGGAGCACTGCTGTTTCTGCGACTGCAGTAAAAGACTGGGCAGTAGTTGCTGAAAATCCATTAAATAATTAAAGTCTGAGAGTCCTTGTGCTCAACACAGCAACAGCAGACAGTTGCTGAGATGTGAAACACAAGCAGAATTGGTAATTCTGAAATGTAATTGATTACATAACATTTGAAACAGTTGTTTATTTATTTCCAGAAATCTTGAGTCTGGTTTATTTTAAAAAGTCCAGGAGATAGAGCCAGAAGTATGAGATAGAAGCAATGCCAAAACCCAAACTAACCCCACTGAAGCCTCAATGCTAGCAGCACCAAGCACTAGCTTGTCTCATTCGGCTGGACAAGAGGTTAATGATTACAAGCTATGACCAGGTGCAGCACAATTAGGCCTACATAGACCTCTCCCTTTTCATTCCCCAGAGAAATGCAACCTTCCCAACACTGCAAGGACCCAAACAGGAACGGATGGTGAATGGAAACATGAATCGGCCTCAAGCACACACAAACTTTTTCCCTCTGATGTTTTCTAGTTTCTGTAATATTGACCTTTACTTTAGGGTATGTGGGAACAACATTGTCTAATACCACTCTTGGCATTTCATACCGCCACCCTGACTGTTTCTAACTACAGCTAGCCTCTATGTGTAATGAATTATAAAGAGCTTTTATTTTGACATAGTTTTACAGACAGTTTAGATTAAACGGTGTGTTTGAGCTTTTTTTAAAACGCAGCCACACACATGCCATCATTCACTTGTCAAATAGACATAAACTGGCAAAAGGCTGAAGTGACAGAAAGCAGAACAGCTCAGAGAGAGAATATCGGCTGTGAAGAAACAAAGCTCTGTTCTGCTGTACCATACTTCTAAGAAGGTCACATTGTATACTTGTATACGATCAGGAAATGGTGCTTGGCTGTAGAAGCACTAAGGTTTTTGTGAGAGTATGTATAATTGCTTGTCCATATGACCATACACCCACATGTGTTTAGCTATCCAGTCGGTGTACAGTACGTCCTTGTGTGCATGACTGCATGCAATTCACTTTTTGTGATTGCACCAATTTCAGTTTTTGATTGTAAGTGGCGCACAGGCCTTCAAATGCTCTATGTGGATTTTTGTGTGCGCGAGACATTGCATGTGTTTGCATCTTGTTGCACATACGTCAACAGAGCTGTTTGTTTTCTGTGTTCATAAGCCGGTCTGTGTTCTTCCCACTGAATCATTGATGAGATTGTAATTCGAACGCTAGCTCTCCTATTTCGTTCCCTACCTTCTGTCTTCAGTTAGCCTCCTCCCAGCGTCGCTTACAGGAAAAACCAGTAGGCTGCCCTGACAAAGCACAGACAGCAGCTCTGCCCTTCAAACTTAATAAAGCAACCATTACAGAAACAAACAGTTGCAGTAACTTTTCCGTATATATATTTTAAAGCACACGCTAATGATCAAACTGTTATGAAAGAAATGGTTACTCACCTTTTTTGGCAGTTCATCATGCTATGATGTCCACACATTTATTCACGTATTTTCACGTATTTACGTAAAACAAAATTTTACCCCAAAAAATAGCAGATACTTTAAAAACAATCTTGACCCTTGACTATCAAATTAAACTGATCTATTAGTTGATCGAGAGAAGCTTTTCTAATGTCCACTTAATCATTTCAGTCAGTTATTAGGCAAAAATACCAAGAATTCACTGGTTGTGGTTTTTTAAAATTTAAATATTTGCTGGTTGTCTTAGTCGAAGGATCTTTGGCTTTTGGACTCTTTGTCAAAAAAAAATTGAATATATGTTTCACTATTTTCTGACACTTTACAGACCAAATGATCAATTGATTAACCAGAAAAATATTTGTTGGTAGTTTCAGCCCTAAAAACTGGATTTCACTCCTCTATTAATGTCCCACTGGTTCATACTGGTTCAACAGTTTCAAAAGTTGGAAGCAACAAGGATTGCACTATGGGGAAACTGACATAACTAATTAGGGAGGGAAATGGGGGGGGGGAAATAAAACACAGGACACAGTCATAGTCAAAAAAATTAAAAAAATAAAACCGATTGCTCGACTTAGAATCTTACTACTACATCAGAGGCCTTATGTTAAATTCATTCCTTTTACTCACACAAAATGAGGCCACTTTTATTTTAGTTTTTAATTGAAGCAGCCTAAGTTAGATTTTGGGAAGTCTGATTCACACGCATATTTCAAAAGTTATTCACAGAAAAGAAATACAAAACAGGAACCATCGCCACTGTTTTTAATTCTCCTAAGAAAATTCCTAAGCTGCTTTTATGAGGCAGTAAAGCGAACAGTGGAAAGAAGGAAACTTTGGGATGACTTGACCCATTTGTTGTGAGTCAGATTCACCTCTCTTCACAGTGAAATGAGTACCCTGACATGTATTCTAGTCCTTTGAGCCTCCAAATAGGCTGACCCTGGACTCAAGTCCAGCACCTCTGGCTCAAACTGAGGACCCTGTTTTGGTGGGACTGGTCCTGCCTTCTGGATTCTTGGAGATGCCAGTCTCTAAAGCCAAGTTCAGGCCAAAGATTCGTGACGAGACGAGTTGAAACTACTTGCAACGCGTCGGTCTGCAGCGTTCTGAAACCTGCCAGTTCACAGCAATGCGACAAGACGAGACAGTGTATCATCTCCATAGCAACGACTCTTTGTACTTCCGTTCTAACTTCCGACTTCCAGGCTTTAATATTTCATTTGTATTCTAAATAAGAATGTGGATAACGTTAGTGATATTGAGATACTTTCTACAGTTACATTTCTAGTGATGAATCGGTGAAAACACGTTTTATTTCTCTGATTCACGGCTTTGTCCTAGGCGCTCCCTCTCTTCAGTCACTCTCTAGCTCGCTCGACCGTACGTGCTTGCTGGCGCAAGTTGAGCCTCCATTAACAGTTTGTAACAGAAATAAAATGGATTAGGGATAATTTTATTGTAGCTGACTTTACAAGATGACTTCGCTATTGGCTGTTGAAACAGGTGACGTCCCTTACGTTCTAAAACCAGCCTCTGGAGACTTGACCAGCTGAGTCGCAGGCGCCACTATCAGCCGGTTTGAGTCGAGCTGAAACGGGCCGGTTCAGACCGCTGCAACTTTTCTCTGCGACGTTCTAAAACGGTTTTGTCTTGTTGCGAAACTTTGGTCTGAACTGGGCTTAAGACCCCAAAGCAACTTATATTTTGTTTTAGATCTTGTCCTTGTGCACTTAGCATACTTTGAAGTTGTGTATTTTTCTTAAGGGGATCGTGCCTTGGTTGACGTATGATGTTCACAGTTGAAATTGGTCACAGAGGTGTGATGTATGTTGGCTTTTCAGCAGCTTAGAACACGTTTACTGCACATTTCAGCATGTGTTGGTTTTGTTAAACGTGAGGCCCAATAGCTTTTGATGCCATCTTCACTATGTTCACATCTGCTTTCAACAACACAGCTTGGGTTTACATTCCTCACCTTGTTTCTAATGTTCACGTCCTTTTCCTGACCCGCTCCGCATAGTTCATGCCTTGCTGTTTATAGCTGATGAGTGTGAGTATTGTTGTGGCAACGCTTCCTCAGGTCAAGTGTTTGGTATTGAGCCCAAGTGGATTATTCTTATCTGCCTTGTTACCGACTACTCCTTTTTTTTTTTTTTTCCATCATAGACACATCTATGGAAGATCCGCTTTAAAGCAGCTCAGCATGGCTTAATATTGACCACCTTGTGTCTGTGTAAACTCACTGTGTTGGTAACAGCACATGGGGAAGTGGTTTGCTTTGAGTACCGGTTCATACGCTCTCTCTTGTAGGCTAATAGTTACTCCAGAGAGCCCAGGCACCACAGAGTGTGCATGTCTTGTAATACATTTCTGTAAAAAGGGTGATAAAAAAGACAGATGGGCTAAAGCTAATTCATTTTCATTTGCCATGTTAGAAGGCATGTGTGCTCTATCCTGAGTAAGCAGGTTGTTCATCACACAGTAAGTCTACTGTTTATTCACAGTTGGCAGACCCTCTCATGCAGAGCGAATTACAGTGCTCAACTTTCATGATTCAGACAAACAAAACAAAATCAGACCGTTCGACCCCTGGTCCAGGCAGGGCCTTTCTGTGTGGAGTTTGCATGTTCTCCCCATGTTTGCGTGGGTTTTCTCAGGGTGCTCTGGTTTCCTCCCACCATAAAGACATGCATGCTAGGTAACTAGGACTACAGTTGAAAATAAGCCGGCTGGCTAACACTGGCACAATTACAGAAAATGTTGATTAATGTGCTCATCATTGTCCTCATAAATAAATCCTCACCCTGTGAAGATATATATTTGGTGGCAGTCAAATCATTCTTTTAATTAATTAGGTGGCCATAAGGTAGCCTGGCTCCGCCCTCCTACGTACTTCCGCTCAGTTTTCATTTTCCTTCAGTACTCGGTCTGGGTTTGCGGTATATTCTCGGGATTTCTCCGGCCAAATCTTTGGCGGTCCAATCAGCGAACAGAAGGAGTGGCTGAGAACGATGACGTTGAGGTTCGGTAACCTTCGGTGAGTTCCGTAATGGCGGTGGAGAAAGATGCAAGAGAAGCCATTCGGTCCATTGTGGCAACGCTGCCGAATATCCAGAAGTTAAAACCCGAGCAAGAACAATCTTTGCTGAGTTTTGTTCATTGCCATGATGCTGTGGCCCTCCTCCCCACGGGGTTCAGGAAAAGTTTGATTTTTCAGCTCGCTCCGTTAGTGGTGAAGGAGTTGGCTAAGGCTAACGCTAGCGATGCTAAGCCGACGTCACGACCAAACGTTAGCGATTGGTTCTGGCAGATCCAGAGTGGCTCTGGGCGGATCCAATAGTTTTGTACTACCTTCAAGGAAGTTAACACTTGTCAATGGAGAGTGGCCAGACTCTCTGACCGGGCTAGCCATAAGGTGCAGCAGGGAGAAAATATGATGACTAGACTTACTATCTTCGAATCATTCTTTATGGATTAGTTCACAGTAGTGTAGTAGTGTGAGATGTGAGACAATTAGTTTATTAATCGATTGAGTCAACCGACAGAAAAAAATCAGCAACTATTTTAATAATCGATTAATGTACGGCTTTAAGTATTATTTTCATCATAAAGTAATTTGATGATATTTTTTAGTTTAAGCAAATAATTGTTTTGTCTTTAAAATGTAACATTTTGGTGTTTTTCCTTTAGAAAAATAACTGAAATTATGAATCGATTATCAGAGTAGTTGCCGATTAATTTTCGGTCTGAAGACTAATCATTTAATTGACTAAATCGTCCTTTTTCTGTGATAGAAAACTGAATATCTTCAGGGTTAAGAAGAGTTTCAGTGTTTTTAGGGGTCAACACACAGCGGGCTCATTTGGACAGGTTAAATCTGGGGGGGGGGACACTGAACCCACACCTTTTGCCTCAAGTGTTCTCTATCCTGGCTGTGTGTGTGTGTGTGTGTGTGTGTGTGTGTCAACTGTTATTTCTTCCTTCCTCTCATACAATGTGTCATGGGGCTCATGTGATTCTGGCACAAAGTATGTTTCCATCCATCTTGGTGGAAATATTTGACTACACACACACACACTCGCACGCAAGCACACACGTACGCACGCTGGCGCGCACACACGCTGGCACACACACACACTGGAGAACACCTCCAGGGACCACTGAACATGAGAGGTGTGTGCCTGCCTCTCATGTGAGTGGGTAGGGAATTGGGACTTGGTGTGTGCATCGACACGCTGACTCTAAATCACTTTTGAGCAGACCGGCTACAGGCATGTCTATGGCTAGACAGAAATGTTCCTATGTCTTTGCCCCAGTATGTGTTTTGGAAAATATCAAAATGAAAATATAAACCATGAATAAACTCACATACAATGAAACACTAAAATATTTCATTTCTATTGTCTAAGATACCACTCAGCAGTAACTCATGTCAGGAGTTCACACTCTGGTTTGTATTGATAATGCAGTCTTATCTGTCTCTGTACACTAGGCCTGCACGATTAATCGCGATCTTGATTCACCCTGTTCACGATTTTAATTTTTAAATAACTTCGATTTTTGTTTTGATTCTCATTTAATTTTACAAGCCGACTGCATCACAAACGCTACTGCTTTCTTCCGTGAGTTTTAAACATGGACTGTATAAAATAGGTTTTAAAGAGCTCCCAAGCGCTGCAATGCTCTCCCTTCTCTTCATTGAAGCCTCTATGTTTACAGCCTTGTGGTGATGCGCAATGTGCTATAGGTGCCAAAAAAAAGAAGTATTTTTGGTACTGCCAATTTGTTTTGTTTTGCTGTAGAAAAAAATCGTGGCAGAAAATCGTGATATCAATTCTAAGCTAAAAAATCGTGATTCATATTTTTGCTGAATCGTGCAGGCCTAGTGTACACCCAGCTGAGCTTCAGGATATTCAATTCATGCTACATTAATTTTCTAAAACATCGCATCAGCAGTGATTTTCTCTGTTGGTTTTATAGTTCCTCTGGATGTAAATGCTTTATGTGTACCAGTACATTGTGGGTTTATTTTGAGATAGTAGTTTGGAGTTTTTGTTTAAATAGAAATAAAAATCTGCTATAGCCAGCTACAGAGAGATGAAAAGATGATGGGCTGGTTACAGTTGCATCGCAGCACACATCCAATCAAACTAGGGATGCACGATGATATCGGCACGACATTGGTATCGACCGATAAAAGCTTAAAATGATCATCATCGGCATCGGCAGATATGAGTATTTCTGCCGATGAGCCTTGCCGATAGGGTGGCTTGTTTACTATGCGCACATGACGACCGTGAACGTAGCATGAGCGCCAGCAACTTAAACTTCCAACATGTCAGCTGTGTGGAGGTATTTCGAGATATGTAAAGCAGATAACAAACTTGCTATTTGCAGCACAAGTGATACGAGGAGGTGTAAAACAACACTCATTCCACACTACTAATATGATTACGCATCTTAAGAACCATCATCCTAAGCAGCACCGAGACTTTGAAAAGTAAGAAGGAAAAAACACTGGCAAAAACCCATCAGCAGCCTCTACTTCAGTCCTTTGACAAAGCTAGAAAATACAGCAGCGACCACCCTAAGGTAAAAGAGCTTAACGACAAAATCATTGAATGTATTGCTCTTGATAACCAGCCGTTTAGCGTGGTGGAGCCGCGGTATGCTATGCCTTGCCGGCACTACTTTTCTGGTGTGGCGTTACCTGAACTCCAGAGTGTTGTCGCCAGGCACATTGAAAAGCTCTAGTGCTAGTCACATTAACTTTACCACAGACATTTGGACATCAAGCGTGAGTCCTGTTAGCATGTTGAGCCTCACTGCCCAGTGGATAGACGAAGACTTCCCCCTTAAAAAAGCTGTCCGACCTACACTCACAGGAATGGTCCGGTTCTCACACAGCAGCTGCAATTGCATCTGCATTTGATAATATGTTTGTGAAATGGAAAATAGAAAGAGAACAAGTGCATGTGGTGCTACGTGTTGACAGTGAACGGCTGTTTAGCGTTGCCTCTGATGTAAGGCATTTGGCAGACCTGTTCAAGTAGGAGATGATGTACATTTTTTATTTGAAAATGTATTTTTATTTATTTTACTCCTAAGGACTGACGTTTGAAGTCTGAACTTAAAAATAAAATGTGGCACTGGCATATCATTTATTCTCCTCCAAGTGAAATAATGTAACTATTTTTCAGGGGTGAATGTCTGTCTACATTTGTAAAATGATACATTTATGGTAGAATCAAATGTTGTTGTCTTGTGTATTGCCTTATCTACAACACGTGAGTGTAATAAGGTAAAGGTAGTACAGGAGAGATACTTGGATTTCTCTTCAGTGAAATTAAAGCATATATATATATATATATATATATATATATATATATATATATATATATGTATATGTGTGTATGTGTATATATGTATATGTGTGTATGTGTATATATGTATATGTATGTATGTGTGTGTATATATATATGTGTATATATATATATATATGTATGTATGTATGTATGTGTATATATATATATATATATATATATATATATATATATATATATATATATATATATATATATGTATGTGTATATATATATATATGTATGTGTATATATATATATGTATGTGTATATATATATATGTATATATATATATATGTATATATATATATGTATATATATATATCAGGGGAAAAATGTGTATATACATCGGCATTGCATAATTAATATCTTTACATTCAGCGAAAAATAGGAAAAAGGGTGTTGGAGTCCTTTTCCAAAATTCAATTAACACCACTGAAAAAAAAGTGAGCAGGCTGGACAATTCCGTGTTAACTTTCCAGCCTGCTCACACTCTTTTTGCCAGTGTTTGGCCATTTGCCAAACACTGGCAGATTTTAAATTTTGTCTCAAAGTGTGTGTTTTCATCCAGTCAGCCAACAGGAAGGTCTGATAATTTATATAATAAAAGACTTACAGCTATCTCGAGATGTCCAGACTCTGAAGCCAGTCTGCAAGTTTCAGATAGTGGTGAATAAGTGAGTTATAATTAGTTTGATCCACACCATCATCATCATCATCATCATCATCATCATCATCATCATCATCATCATCATCATCATCAACACCATGGGTCAGCCAGTGATGTGAATGAAGGCTGCTTTGGGTTTAAAACACTCCCTATATTTCAGCAACATTTTGCAGGTGCACTGTGTCTGCACAAAACTGCATTGAACTATATTTACTTAATGTAAAAATGCAGATGCCAAACTTTATATATATATTAAATTGGATAGTTAGTTAAGTAGCTAGTTTTAGTGTTGGTCCGCTTTAGTCTTAGAGGCTGTGCAGTTGCATTATATATAAAAAATATAAAACCCCGTAAAAACCTTTGCTACACACCTCAGGTACAGTGAGATACAGTCATAAGAGTAGTAGTGATGTAGAGGTCTTGATCACCACCAGATTAATCAAGACACTTGCTAATGCAACAGGAGTAAGCTAAGTGGAATCCCTCTGTTCAAGACAAATGCACATATACTTACACACTAAGTACTGGGAAAATGCTTCCCATCTTTCTTTTCATGTTCTGCGATGCCGATGCCTTCTGTTCATGTTTATTGATCGGACAAGTTTGAGCAAGAATAAGAGACAGAATGGAAGATAGAGAAAAATCTGGCATCAGGTCAGCCCCCCCCCAGATCAGTTTCCGAGTCATCGAGCGTCTAATCTTCACAGTGTGCAAACCCAATCCCTCTCCACTGACCCGACCATGCAACTCTACACACTGGAGACCAGACCCAGGGTGTCTGGAAACGTGCCCGCGCCCACACAAATCCTCACATATGCACACAGATGCATTTCACTTGCATTACAAAATAAATCCCCACTGATACACACGCAGCCTCCCACACCTACATGGAAATGTCCCAACTACTTAATTTGTATGGTTAACACATGCTTTGACTTGTTATTGAGTGTTGTTAAGATTTTATTATCTTTTAGACAAGAACCACTTACAGTACAAGGATGAGGTTTATGGTCAGACTGAGCAGTCTTCCCTTTTCCTACAACTATAAAACCTCCTGCATGATGTGCTGCATAATACTCCGGTTTATTCACTATCTGAAAAGCAATGAAGGACATACAAGAAACCGTAGGAACAGGGACGTGCCTAGGATTGAAAGACGGGGGGCTTAGCTCCCAGGGTGTTTGTAACTTGTGTTTGCAAAATCTTTGCACTCACATCTTTCGTTACTGTATTAGAGGCACACATTTCACAAAAGTGAGTACACCCCTCACATTTTAGTAAATATTTCATTATATCTTTTAATGGGACAACACTGAAGAAATTACACTTTGCTACAATGTAAAGTATTAAGTGTACAGCTTGTATAACAGTGTAAATGTGCTGTCCCCTCAAAATAACTCAACACAGCCATTAATGTCTAAACTGCTGGCAACAAAAGTGAGTACGCCCCTATGTTAAATTCCCATAGAGGCAGGCAAATTTGTATTTTTAAAGGCCAGTTACTTCATGGATCCAGGATACTATGCATCCTGATAAAGTTCTCTTGGCCTTTGGAATTAAAATAGGCCCACATCATCACATACCCTTCATCATACCTAGAGATTGGCATGGGGTACTTTACATAAAATCATCTCTCAATGCAAATCAAATCAGCTATTAGGCTAAACGACATAAAACCATCACTGCATACTTTATCATGTAAGATATTAATACAGATCCTATTTAAAGTGGCTACTGTCTAAATACAATAACCTGATGGCGGAAGGAATAAAAGATTTGGAGTAATGCTTACTGTATATACTGTATGTACTGTATGTAGGATTGCTTTCATTTTATTTTCACATGTGTATCTGGGCATATGCTCATCTTTAGCCTAGCCTACATTTAGGCAACATCTACATATTTATTTAATTTATCACAGCCAATGAATGAAGACAGTTAAATTGGTTAGAATATAGCTAGCACATATAATAAATATAATGAAATAATTTAGTTTAGGCTATGCATAGTACTGAGACCTGCCAACAAATGCGTATTGTTAGAAGAAAACAAAACAATCCTTAGACCTATAGACCATTACTGACCTCAATCACACCGGCTCCCTCAGAATCAACTGCCCTGCCAATCTCCTGCTTCTCTTTCTCTCTGCTGAAATATCTTCCAATATCCATCTCATCTGCTCAATGAATTGAAGGATACAACGGTAATAGCATTAACCCTATGACTTTAGTTTTCAGTGACAGATATTGTTTTAGAATATGCCTACTATAGAGAGAGGCTATATTATTGGCAATGAATAAAGAGTTGTGATTAGCTTGCTAAGTTAACCATTTCCCTCGTTCACTCTAGCTAGACTATAGTTTTCCATAGCAAACCAAAATTTCCCCTTTCCTTTACCTCAAGAAAACGTAGCAAAAAGTATGCAGGTCATTAAAAACAACTTACAATTTCACTCTGTATCACTACGTGTAATCAATCTTCCTTTCACCATTAACGTGTGTATCGGTGTGTGTATGTGTGGGGGGAGGGTGCATAGCGAGTTCAGACCAAAGAGTAGCGACGAGACAAGATGAATCCCCCAGTTACTTGCAACGTGCCTGTCTGCAACGCTCTGAAAGCTGCCAGTTCACACCAAAGCAACGACACGGTGCGGTGCATCATCTTGATAGCACAACGACTCTCTACTTCGGTCTAAATTCCGACTTTTTGGCTATTTTTTTGTAGCTATATATATCATTTGTTGCGTCTATCAATGAGGATAAATCAAATTGTTATTGTTGTTATTATTATTATTATTATTTAGGGGGGCTTAGGAACATTTTGGGGTAGCTTCAGCCCCCCTAAAATAGGCCTAACGACGTCCCTGCGTGGGAAGCCTTTCATCTCATGCACTTTCCTTCTTTAAAAGCCAATAAATGAATGACTGATGTCCATATCCACAGGGATTGTTATATTCTGTAATGTTTCTTTTTTTTACCCTGCCACCCGCATCAAACTAACCTTAGATTTTGTTTTAAATTATAGTCTCATCTACCGTGGGGTACAATGTCTTGCTTTTTAGCACTTTGACTTGATGCTGGGGTTTTTTACCACACTTTCAGTATATGTGAATGTTGACAATCTAACAATTTATTTAGAGCTCTCACCTGGACAAAAGTAACATCATGTCAGCTGTACTTAAAGGTGAAGAGGTAGCAATTAGTTCTAATCACTCATAATTCGTTCATTTTGAGCTGAGGAACGAGTGGTCTGTCTGTGAGCTGACTGGCGGACTGACTGACTCTCCGACCAAGCAGCTGGTGTTTATCACAGGAAGTTGAGGTTTCTGATTTGAGGCATTGACGTGGCTCTGCCTCCCTTGGCATGGAGTTCCTCTCAGAGACAAACTGTTGTTTTTTCTTTTGCTCTGTATGATGATTAGAGAAACTTTAGGCTGATTGTAGATGTTGTAGAAGTCCACCCTTTGAGTTAATGGTGGAGCTCAAACTGAGGTTGTTTAGTAGTAGGCCAGGGGCCTTTTTTTATGATGTTTAAATAACCAGCTCGCAGAGGGCTATACCCTCACCCCTCACTGATTTAAAGGTCTTAAAACGGAGTTCAGGGCTGTTATATTCTGGCAAAGATTAATTTTACACCGTAATACTCTGCTAGTTGCTTAGTTAAGACAGACTGTTGCTGCCACCGTGTCAAAAAAGGTTTCTCATTAAAACTCTTTCATATTTTCATGTTGCATTATATTTTTACTTATTATTAGGGCACACAACTTATTGTGTTAAAGTAATGCCACTAGTTGGTATGTTGTTATAAAAAGCCACGTTCATGTTATATTGAGAGGAAATCTAATCAAAGGAGAAGAGAATACCTATGCTGTCCTATGCACATGAGAGACGTGTGTGTGCGAGACCTGTTTTATAGATGTTTTTGTACTTCTTTTCAAGATTAACTGAGTAATGAATGGTTCTATAGAGACTTGAATAAATGCACATAACAATGCATCATATGATGTCTGTAATGCATAGTTTAATTGTAGTTAAAATGGAATTTATATTTGTCAGTGGATTGAATATTGTTGTAACGTAAATGTGCTGTTGTACTTTGGTGTAGTTTGCAGGTATGCCTCCCAAGAGACCTTTTCACTGCTGCTCAATTGGAGCTTGACTGTGGCAGCAATCATCTCTTTTCCTCGAAGCCATGACTTTAAGCACATGGATATGCTTTTTCTCTTCCACTGAGCTGAACGACTTCAACTTTGCTTTCCAAACAGGACAAGGGTTAAGTTGGGTGGAGTTCTTCCTGGACTGGGAATGTGACAAAGAAAGCTTTTGATAGATCAGCTGAGCATGCCATGTCTTGTTTACTCTGTAGTTCACATTTAACCTCTTTACCATCTACCCAACCATTTACTTTTCTTTAGTTGGTATCTTGCTGGGTTTAACAGGGATGCAGGTTCCTGTTTACGTATCAGAAACATGGCTTTTCTCATTGCAAATTATATTAAAATATGTGTCCTGTCTTGATGTTGGTTATAAATCACGGTTGAAGATTACTTGTGCATGTAACATTTAATTTAAGGGATTTACAAAAGCATAATACACATCTGCAGACAAGAAAAGGTAAGACACATCTGTACTGGCAAGAGAATCTAAAAAACTATAAAATGACCGTGGAGATAAAAAAGAATGTTGCATTTTGCTATGGCATTATTTTCTTTATGCAATCAGGCTTAAATTGACCTAAAAACATGATTTCATTGATTATTTTTCTATAATTTCGAAGTGGATTTATAGGCGTTTATTCGCAAAGGACATTGGAGATAAAATCTTAGTTAAGTGTAAGTCTCACTAAATTTAGAAATGTGTGTATCAGTGTGGGGAGAAGCTGAAGCGCCGTACAATTTAAAAATGTCTGTTCTAGATTATCTCACAGGTGGCATTCGGCTGTTCCATTTGAATGTTAGCTGTCCATTTTAAGTCCCACTCTGCCCATTTTTCATTTGACAGCAGACTACTCTGTGTTCTTTGAAAATGTTCTTTCTCTTTGGTTGCAGACTAGGCTTTGGTACTTAGAGAAATGGGTCTGTTACCTAGAACTGATCACCTCTCTGTAAAGTGAGCTGTAGGCATAAAACAGGAAAATGACATTCATACTACAGTGTTGCAATATAGAGCTATTGGTTTTGGGTACACGTAACACCAAGATGTTCATGCCCCCCATCTGTTTGTGATAAAGGAAGGACGACATTTGTCATGAGGGATGCAAAGATGAAAAGACTGAAGAGGAGGGATGGGTAGAAGTGAGACTTTCTGTTTTTGGAAATTAGTTTATGTAAGCTTTTGAAGAAGACATGCGATTCTGCTGCTCAGCATGGAACCGCTGGGGAGCTCAGGGCCTCTCGCTCGCAAGGCGCTCAAGGGAACATGAAAGGTGAGAAACGCCTAAAAGCCTCAGAGTGCTTGAGGATGTGGTGAGAACTAGTAATACTGGAACAGTAAAGGTATCGGATGACTTTCTTAATAAAGGGCTTTGATAATGATCACAGCAGCCACAAGTAGGAAGATGAGCAACATTTTTTCCTACCTTTTCTCATTTTCACACGTCCATACCTACGCTAACAAAACTACCATCCGCTTTCAGTCTACGTTTTATTGATACCGTCTTCGTATCAGGTCGAATTTCAGTTGCTCTTGGAGTGTCATAACAAAACACAGAAAAAGTAAATATGTAACTGACAGGTTGCTAAACACATTCTGGAGACAGCTGGTAAATTTGCAGGAAAATAAATATGAGAAAACCCAAGCCAGATGGATTTGTTTTCAGCAAGCAATTTGTTAAAAATGTGACTCTAGCAGGTGTGCTTCATATTAAACTCCACATGTCCAGAAAGCCCGAAACATGTAATCCTCTTTGAGTCTATGCCAGGCATCTGTTATTATTTATTGATCTGATGACCCACTTCACCAGAGGGATATCATTACCACTTTCCAGTAATGAAGATGTCACACTGTGTTGGAGGTTAGGGTTTTCTTTTCTACCCTGACCTGTCCTGGTCCCTGATGTGGGCATTCTTCTTTCACAGAGTTTGTCCTTGTTTGCTACAGTTTTTAAATAGTTTATATAAAAAGCTCACTTCTTCTGCTGCTTTTCTTTGTCGTATATGACAATAACCTGTATATACTTGGAAAAGACTGTTGGTTGACAAAACAAGAAAGTGGAATAAGCCATCTTTGACTCTGGGCATATTCTGACATAAAAAAAGATTAATCGTTTAATTGAGAAAATAATTGGCAGATTAATCATTATTTAAAATAACAAACTTCTTTTACTCTTACCTTATATGGGAGTTCACTTTTATTTCCTTTTATGTTATTAACAATTTAAATGTTTGTCATTGACTGTGTGTAATTTCAGTAAGGCAACTGAGTTGAAAGAATTGCAGGTACAAAAACTGGGAAGTATCATATATCATTGGCACATTTTAGTGTCTTGTTGTGTAGTGTGTGGGAATTGTTGTCACATAAGCCAGTACAGTAGCTAGTAGCTAATAGTTGATTTAGGAGATTAGTTACCACCATACTGCAGTTCCCCCTTTGAGTTCCTCTTTGTCCATCCTGTTAAGAGTTTCTTCTGACCCATTTCTGGTTTCTGACCTACCAGCCAACACCGCCTCTGGTTAAATTGTTCCTGAAAGTTTTATCCTTTGACTTACCACTTACTAGCATCAAGCATTACACACCTTTCAACTGAACATGAATGCATCGTGCAGGGCTCAAATCCTGCAGAGATCTCTGTTAACTTTGGGTGTGACCTGGTCGATTTATAGGTCTGTTTCCCATGCCGTGTTATATGTTGCCCTTTGGCAAATATGTATGCTAAATAGGACAGTTTGACATGTTGAGAAAAAAGTGCAACTGTTGCCCTGCTTCCGTGTTACATGCAGACATATTTTGTGTGTTGACTGCCTGTGTGCATGTACATTTGTTTGTCATGTGTTGTGCTCTGTTGGCAGCCAGTGGGAATGGCAGGTGTCATCCGTGCCTCCTTGCAGTTAAGTTTTACGAGGGCTTTTGTAAGTGTGAGGTTGCTGTTCCTGCTGTCAGCAGCACGCTGTTACAATCCCTGACCTTGGCCTGCAAAGTCAGTCTCACTGAGCTCTAGATCCACTGTTGTAGGGCTGTGTGTCTCGGTAGCTAAGCAGCAGTTGGCATGCAGCCACACCGAGCTTTGTGTCATGCAGAGTTGCAGAAGCCGGGAGCTTAGTCAGACACACACACACACTTAAAAAATGATGTACACGCCCATACATATAACGTGTGTACTAGCAATGCCAATTTTAAGCAAATTCCTCAGCCAGTTTAATGATCAATCATTTGATGATTTGATTTTGTTTCAGCATTAAGTATATTAAGTAGAGGAATCAAAGGTTGAATTAAAGAAATTAAAGCTGTCGTTCAAAATTGTTCCTGCTCACTGCAATGTTGATTAGTGTAGCTTTGAATATAAAACAAACATCATTCATCATTAGTTCATGGGAAATCTCAGTCTCTGATGTTAAAGGCTAATGTTCACCATACTTTTGGCTGCTTTGCATCCAAATAATGGTCGAGTATGAACTTTATTTCCAGGGAGACTGGGCTTGGTGAGTTCATGTACTTGAGCCACACAAGAAGGAAGACCGTTTGTGATTGATGAATTAGGGGGACTTGGGCTCTGGAGAGGCTGCTGCTGTTGAGTTCTTGATAACAGTAGAGTTGTGACAAACACATAATTCAGCACTCTGGACTCTGATGTGTTCAATAACGGGAGGACCTACTGCACTCAGGCCTTTTTTTTTCTTTTGGTCTTCAGTTTCTGGATCCATAGGTTAAAATCAATTCCTGGCAAGTCAGCCAACAGCTCCCTCAGCACTACTGAATGTGTGCACGTGTGATTGTACACAGATGATTTTACATGCACACAGCTTAGAGCATAGTGTTTTAGTATGCACTGATAATGCTGCATGTGTGCGTGTGTGTGTGTGAGTATGTGGGATTAACCCCTTCTGTCAGGGGAGCAGGTGGGGCTGAGACTTATGTCCAGTTTTGCAGTTTAAACACACCATTCATCCCCTCCCACTTCTTCCTGCACACTTTTCCAGGTCCTCCATTTTACTTTTAACGCCTCCTTCCAGGATAAAACATGCCTCCTCCATCTCGACCTCAGAACAAGTTGAAAAGCTTAACAGCCATTCGTACCACCTGCTGAACTCTGTCAAAAAAATGTCAACTTAAATGTGTTGAACTCTGGTGTGATTTCTGTCTGTGCCACCACAGTTTCACCTCCACCTCTCACCTCTTTTCTCCATCTCACTGTGTGATGAAGCAGTTGATCATTTCCTGCTATACTGATTCTGTGGTGTGATACACTGAATATAGATCTATTTTTAACACATTTGGGAGCGAAATACTGGGTTGTGAGTTATAACTCAAAGGTGTGAAGCTGTGAAACCGTTTGTACGATTGGTAGTACAATAGCACTTTAAATTAGGCATGTTAGAAGACATCTGGTAAAGTTTTGAATGAGAACACCGGTATCTCAATACATGTTAGTGTAGAAGTGAACAATGCTTCTGTCTGACATTGTGTCTGATACTTGAGGGCCTCTGTATGAACTTCTCCCACTCGGTCTAATGGGACTATCCGCCTTCCTGCTCTTCAGTGAGTGTTTGGATTAAAGCCCCCCCATCCCTACTCATCATTACAAGTGTAGGAGAAACATTCTGCCTTACATCAGGACTGCCTGAAAGTGAAGTGATGTTGTTTCTATTCTGCTCTTGTTTTGAAAGATAGCATAGCCCATTTAAGTTTAGCTTTATTTTTTTGTCAAGTGAGAGGAAGAGATGGGACATACAAAAAGGTAATGAGTTTAACTTAAACCCATGATGTCCTTAGCTTATTGTAACAGGAAGTCCATCCTCTCCTTTTTCTCATGCCTTTTTTTTCCTCACACATGCTTTATTTCTCTGCTCCTCGCTGTGATTTCCTGTGTATTTAGAAAGCTGAGTCTGTGTTTTTGAGTCATTCTCTGAAGTCAGCATTTACAGACACCCACCTCGCTCAGCAAGAACAACAAGCCACATGTATTCCCGACCTTAGTCATGTCCCTGATGCTTTGATGAAGGTCTTTTTATTTTAAAACTTTGCAATAAAATCTTTGGATGTGTGTGGGGGGTGTATTTAGCATTTGTAACTATTGAGCAATTTCTGCCATTTAAGGTTGCTCTAAAATGAGGCTGTGTTGGGCTTAAAGGGATAGTTTTGTTTTTTCCTCGTTTCCTATTATCTCTATTTGAAATGCCCCTTACCCTTTATACAGTGGTCAGTGAGGACCTTCACCTGGACGGTACAGTGCGAGGGGGGTTCATGATGTCCTATAGGTCCCTTCCCTCCCCATGCAAGCCCCCTGACCAACCAGTAGTAATAACTAGTACTTCCCACCCAAACATCCCTGAAAGTGCAAGGGGTTGGCTGCATTAATGGGGACCTGTCGTGCAATCCAGAAAGTCTGTCTTGTGTAACAGATCCACGAGTTTGAAGGCTAAAATACTATGAGACAGGATTTTACATCTCTGGAAAGTTATCACGGTGACAATCATTTTGTCTTTCGCCATGACAGTCGTGAGGTAAACGGTACAATTATGACATTAATGTTACAAAGCATTCAAAGCGTCTATTGGAACATGGCCTACATCAAAACTGTGTACTGCGAGGACTAAAACCTGGGTATTTACTATACCCACAGTCATTTAGTGTTTAGTGGAACCTTTTCAGGAGATAGAAATTGCCCCAAAAGCTAGTGTGATTTTTGTTGTCATGAGAACTTGTGCGAGCTATTCACATGCATGAAATTAAACATCAACTGATATCTGTAGAAATCTAATTAAGGGATAATGTTGAACCAACAGGTCATTATTACAAATTAAACCCTGACAGGGTGCGGAAGGGTCTTGAATCAACCTGAATGGGTTTCATTTGCAAAAATAACCCGCTCGATCTACATTATCCCACTTACGTATTACACAGCTACTTTGACACAAAATAATGATTTTAAAATGGTCCTCTGGAGTCTATGATCAGAACTGCGTCCAACGCGATGGTCTGTTATTCCGAAATAACAGATGTTATTGACCGATCAGTATTGAGTATTCAACAAAGCTGTGTAATTATAAATGTTGAAAACATAGATAGAAATTTCATTTGAATAATGCTTCCTCCACTTAGGCCATCTTGAGTAAACACTCTAATCTTAGTGTTAATCCTTTCTTTGTCACTGTGCAGGGCAGGTTGAGTGGTGCTGCGAGAGACGGACACATGAAGCATGAGAGGGTGGAGCTGAGGCTCAGCTGACCCTTCCCCTTCCTTCTCCTCCTTTCCCCGTGCTCCATTCGATCAGCACTTTCCCCCCTCCCTTCCCCTCCTTTTCCCTTCCTGTGTCCCTCACCCTGTTGGATCTCACCCATCTTGCCTCCCCTCCTCCTCCAAACCTCAATCAGCCGTGCCCAATGTACTTCCCGGAGCCGGAAAACATCTCCACCACCGCCTCCACCAAAGTGCCAGTGAAGTATGGAGAGCTCATTGTGCTAGGGTAAGCAACAATACATTACAGATACTCATCTTTACATCCAAAGCACACCTGTGAATGTATCCTGATGTCCTATCCTAAATGTGTGTATTTGAAAAACGTACAAGTAGTACGAGGTAAGAAGTGCAAGGGTTACTCTATGTTGTGTAGCTTGAATGTCGCCTGTGTGTATTGGTCATGTTTGACTGTTTTGGTCATTGTTGGATCTGTGACTCATGGCTGATAATGGTTAGTTGTGTTGGTGGCAGTTGTTAGCTGTCTTATCTCAGTCCAATCAGGCGTTTTTGAAAACAAATTCACCTCCTAGCCACAAACCAAGTTTTTGACCTTTTAATCGACCTGTATAAACCAAGAATCACACAATAGAGGAAGTGAAGCAATGTGTCAACATAGACAGGAAGGAAGACTGCTTGGATGGCTCATGGACATGGATGTAAACAATCTATGATTTAAAATATTCAAAAGTTTTTTTTGAGGAATGAAATGGTGATTTGGCACATTTGTTAGACCTCAAATATACACATGATGTATTTGGGTAAAAATCATTAAATGCAAACACAATTTATGCTTGTTTACAAGAACACAGGACCACAAGATGTGAACACATGTAGTGATCCAGGAGATAAACCAGAAATGCCTTTCCAGCAAACAACATAAACAATTGTGATACTTATGTCCAGTTGCACGGGGTCATGCACTGGGAGGACACACAGATAGGATTGTTGAAGGGTTCGAATTTAGTATATAATAGATTAGATCAATTATGGCCACGGGCAGCAAAATCTTTTCCGTCAGAGATTTATTTTGACTCAAGTCCACATACTCAGCTGTAGGAAAAACCTTCCACCCTACCCTGCATCAGCATTGAAGACATATAACCGCACACACGCACGCACGCACACACACACACACACACACACACACACACACACACACACACACACACACACACACACACACACACACACACACACACTTTCTCCAATAACAACTGACAGTGAAGGACTTCCTTTATCTGTCTGTCTCCTGTTTATTCCCCAAAGGGCTATTCCACTCCACTCCTCGTCCCAGCCCACTCCACAGAGGAATGCAGATGTCGGAAAGAACTCCTTACGCACACGCACACTTTTATGTGCACGTACAACACTGACACACACACACACACACACACACACACACACACATTTTTCATGTCACACACACACACACACACACACACACATATTTTTCATGTCACACACACACACACACACACACACAGTTGGTTTCACAGCTGACTCACAATTTGTTGTTCTGGGTTGTGCTGGAGCGGTATTGTCAGGGAGATGACCGTGGAAATTTTCCCTTGTGAAAAAAAGCAGTGTGCAGCACTAAGCAGTAAACACAGTTCCATGCCTTTACAAGGGAGAACTCCAGTTTTCCGTTTTACTCTGCTTTTTCCACTCCTATTTCATTTTTTTATTCGAGGTCAGGCCATGCTTTTTAAAAGGTCCCATTTTGCTGGATGACATGAGTAGTCACACACTCTGCTGCAAGTAAGGCTGCTGTAAGTGTAGTGAACACTTTAATACACATTACAGTGCATTTTGTGTGTGGCTTCAGTGGGAGTTGAGCCCCTAATGCGGTATCATGCTCCATCCAGGTACGTGTATCCATCATTGTGGTCATCATCATCTGTGGCGGCTGTGGCTCATGAGGTAGAGCACAAGGTTGGCAGTTTGATCTCCTCATTTCCTCATTGTGACACTCTGGGGTAGGACGTCCTGCTTAAGTTTAATTACAATTTTGCAAATTATTGGAAACAGAAACTGCAACAAAAATGCTTTCTACTCAGTCACATCCTAAATTGACACTTGATTTAGGTTGAATCACTGCCTCCTGTAGAGTCATAACTAGTAGGGAATAGACTACTCACAGTACAGAAACTAGAATGGTGGATGAACAGTGAAGAGTCATGTCACAGGTTTGAATATATACAATAAGGCCATCTAGCTTCACATCAGATTTTGTTTGAGGAATGCCAAAAACTGTGATCATTGAGTCCCCCTAATAATAGAATGATTTCCTTTTCACTTTGATTGATGATTTCCTTTTCTGATATATGGATATGGACAACAATTCTGAAGTCTAAAACCAGGCTAACCCTGGAATAGCGTATGAGCTAAACCAGTGTTTCAGAGGATAAAGAAAGCAGTTACTAATACTGATTTGGCATTATACAATCTGTTTTCTGTGGGCAGTAATTATTCTTACTTAGTTGGTTATGGTTTACTAGATGAAGGACAAATGCGGTAAATTACAAGTTTTAAGAATAACTACAATAAACGGCTCAGCTGTAGTGAACTCCACCCATTTGGATCTCCCAGCAGGCTGAAACAAGGATGAGGATTTAATTGATACTCCCATGTGACCAATGAACAGGCTCACACATGCAAATACTAATGGAGAATCCCATCAACACATAGCAAAGTGTTATGTCTGGCCTCCTTGCTAACCCCAGTCCAACATTACCATGTTTGAAACCCAGTGATGCTAATGGCCTAATCCGGAGGAATGCTCTGTGTCTCTGGGGACGATCTGTTTACAGGAGGGCATACTGGACATCTATGTGGCTTTTTAAACAACTGTGACGGCACTGGATACATTGCAGGCCCTTCAAATCCATATCTGTCCATCTGTGTATGTGTGTGATTCCGTATTAACATAGTGTGTCCACATCCATGTTTATGCAAAGGCTTTTTTCATGTATGCCATGAAGTGTAGTGTCCCATGCTTTTCAACAGTGCTGCTGTGTTGCATCAGCAGAATATTGTTCATTTCTAGGACGGTATATATGGGGATGGAGAACACCGAAAGAAACATTCTCTCCCTACCACATATATATTTATGTTTGGCACTAAGACACATTTAAACATCTATTTCGCTATTTAATATTTGCTTTGTAACTTCTATGTTTTTAAGCACTGTATGCCGCTGCCTTCAGTCTAATAACCTTTATAATGTTAACACATGTAACTTAGCCATAGACCGTAATTACGGACACAACCTGTCGTTATGTTTTTATAGGTTTACTGCATCAGTGGTAGCTTTTTGCTGTACTGTGAGTTTTAGTTTACTAGTGTTTGGAGGGAACACACTCACACACACACACGTGTGTGTTGCTAATTGTGGATATTAAAGAATACAGTACGTGTCTGCACCCACAGACTAACTTTTTCCTAACTCTGATCCTTTCTGCCTCACTGTAGGAACAACCCGCATATGCACACATGCATTAAAACACACACTAACTTGTTCCTAACTTTGGCCGTTTTGAGAATATTTGGATACATGTACACTCGCACTTTACTGCTACTCATGGGAACCTGGGTTTGAACTGCCAGCAACACTTTGAGCTTTCTCCAGTAGACTGCCCTGCCCTCTCTCCGGATATGGGCTAAACTTCACCATGGTTACGCTCTTGCCATGGTTACTCCTCTCAAACGTTGCTGTGGCTCTGTTCTCTCACCATGGTTACTAATAATCCCTCCCAGCGTTGTTTGATCCCAGAAGATCTGCTCTCTCAGAGAAACCTTTCACTGTAGGCTGGGCATCCGTACAACCTTTTGGTGTCTTCTTTACTGGACTCAGTACAATGGGTGGTTACATTTTTAAGAGTGTGATTGGTCAAAGACACTTTCCAGCTGGGCTGAGGTCCTATAGAGCAGTGGTTCTCAAACTTTCTTCAGTAATGTACCCCCTTTGAATTGTTTTTTTTAAGCCAAGAATCCCTAGCCTAGAAATCTAGACGCACCCTAGCGGCAGCAAGTTTAATTTGCAGCCAGAGGGGTCTAGGCACTCTCCGTTGGCTTGCGAGCTGGAAAAACCAAACTCTAGTCAGGCCAATCACATCGTGTATAGAGTCGGTGGGCAAGATAATGGCTGCTGCTGCTTTTGGGAATAGCGGTCTTCTGGAAGACTTGGAGTTAAGCTTTTCTTTGAGAAAGGAACAAAGAACGGCACTGAAATCATTCTTAAAAAAGGAAGATGTGTTCAGAGTTTTGCCGACCGGATACGGCAAAAGTTTAATCTATCAACTAGCTCTGCTACTGCTTCATTGCTCTGCCTGGTTGTAGCGCTATCCTATTGCGTGCAGAGGGAATTTGAAAGACCAAAATTATCACGGTTTTCGGTATTATCACGGTGTGGTCAATATGTTCAGAAAGCACTGATGGGCCTATACAAGCTGAAATAGTTTCATAAAGTGTAACAGTGTTTATTACAAAAATATAGGCAAAACCTTATCAAAAGTGCAACTTTTAACATCAAAGGAACAAGGGTTCAGCTTGTAAACAGCTTATTTGTGAGGAACATTTCCAGTAGTGCAGGTTTAAATTATACAAATCTAAACATTCAAGCTAAGACATAAAGCAAAATATATCAAAGAAAGTACTCTAAAGTAACCCTAGGGGTACGCGTACCCCCATTTGAGAAACACTGCTATAGAGCATGGCTAGTTCTGCTGTAGTCAAAGCGTTTTCTCTTGTTTTTTCTTATTAATGTTTAAAGAAAGCTTTTTCAGGCTTTACACAGTCCTGCGTCTGCAGTCCTGGTTTTTTACTACTTTTTTGACATTGTCGCTGTGTTGTCCAGTATTTGTTAAAGTGCTCATATTATGCTTTTTGTCTTTTTCCCTTTCCTTTATTGTGTTATATATCTTTTTTGAGCATGTTATAGGTTTACAAAGTAAAAAAGCCCAAACTCCACCCCAAAGGCACTTACCATCTCCAACAGAAAACACTGTTCACAAACTGACAAACGTGCGTCACTTTGTAACTCGTTATAATGCTCGCCTAGCTGCTAGCATGGCACGCCCTCATACTCTGCTTCTGACTGGCTAGTAGTCCTTACCTAGGTATTTCACAAAGATGGAATAGAAGTATGATACCTCACTCTGTAGCTAAAACAGAGAGCTCAACACACAGGGTGAAAAGAGGAGCTGCAGCAATGTGTAGTACAACAAAAATATGGTGTTTTTTGAAAATTAAACCATGTAAACCTATTCTGATATAACCTCTAAATACAATTATGAACCTGAAAATGAGCATAATATGAGCACTTTAAGTTTACCATTGGATTCCTGCTTTTGTGGAAATCTTTTGATACATTAAAAGTTGGCTTTGAAAGGTTCTGGGTAATGGTACATGCTCTGAAAGTCAAGAGATGTTGTTCTTTTGTATTTTTCTTTATTTGGCTTAACCTTTTTAAAAGAACAAGACCCCAAAAATGAATGGTATAATAATTCATGGCTAAGCAAAAAGCTGTAGGAAGAAATTTAATCTCTGATCATGTCTGGTGCCGTGTTTTTCTTGAGTTATCACATTGTATTTATTGCAGTTGAGTATAGTTACAGTATATCAGCGAATTCAGAGGAGTCCATAACTCCTGTGGCTTCTGGGTGTCATAACAATGT
This sequence comes from Sander vitreus, assembly GCF_031162955.1. Classification (NCBI taxonomy): domain Eukaryota; kingdom Metazoa; phylum Chordata; class Actinopteri; order Perciformes; family Percidae; genus Sander; species Sander vitreus. The sequence continues at coordinate 25,211,753 of NC_135871.1, forward strand.
TAAAGTAGTGAGCAATGTTTATGCATGTGGTAATGTTTATAAAGGTGGTTTGGTTAGCAGGAATAACAAGTCACGCTGGTAATGGCTTACTGTATCTAAAACATGTGTGTGTGCAATGAAGAACAAAACTTTGTGTAACCTGGGTGTGCGTGCTGTTTACAGCAACTAATGTGTATACATTTATACATGGAAACCCAAAGTACAGCTACAGTGTTTAAATCACTGGCTGCTATAGCTCATCATCATTGCTTATATCCACGAATTTTGCTTTTGTTAATCGCTTTTTTGTTGTTTGTATTAGTGTCGTCAACTAGTACCTTCTGCTATGTTGAATGAGATATCTTGATTTTTATGAATGCAATGCAACTTTTTTTTTCGAGGGATGAACCCCTTTTCTACTATAATGCAGCTGCATTTACTTTAGGATATTTAGCAAGACACGCACTCGCACTCACACTCACACACTCACAGAGACACAACAGCACAGTCACGGTGCAGCCGGGAGTCACAGAGACTCCATTCTGTTGGAGGGAACGCCTCTGTTTATCCTTCTTTCCTCAGCCATGTATCAGGCTAAATGAGTCTCTTTGTGTGTTTATTTTCTCAGCCTTTCTGGGGTTATGTTTGGAGGGCTTTGTTGTTTATGGGGACATGATGTGCTTTTGTAAAAAAAGAAGAAGAAAAAAATGCATGAAAGTATAGGCGTGTGTGTGTGTGTGTGTGTGTGTGTGTGTGTATGTGCGCGCGCGCATGCATCGGTCTTAGTGGCATGGAGGGAGTGCACCAAAATGCCTCAAGCATTTTCCACAATGACTGTTTTTCCAGTGTATTATACGGCTGCTCAGACAATAATGCCCTATTGTTTTGTATATGTATGTGTGTGTGTTTATGTGTTTGTGTACGTGTGTTTGTGCAGGTACAATGGCTCTCTGCCCAACGGGGACCGAGGCCGACGTAAGAGTCGTTTTGCACTTTGTAAGAGACCGAAGGCAAACGGGGTGAAACCCAGCACAGTTCACATCGCCTGCTCTCCACAGGCAGCCAAGGTGAACACACAGACATAAACACACACACACATACATACAGTATCATGTAGTCATCCCAGGGATCACGAAACTGCAGTCATCAAAACCCTACACATCAGCAGTTTCAGTCCCTTTCTTCTTGAACTGAAAGTTTACATGATGATTTAAGTGAGTTTCATGGCTATAGTGTTCATGAAAGTGATAAAGAAAAGACATATGCATGAGTTAGAAAATATCATTCTTTTCTCCTCTTAAAAAAGGATAATCTTTGTAGGGGTATGATTTTATTTGTCTGACAACATCAAATGAAACCCAAAGTTCAGTGGATTTGGCCTTGTTTGCTTTTTGTTCTGATATAAAAGTACCAGACACACACACACACACACACACACACACACACACACACACACACACACACACACACACACACACACACACACACCATCAGCAAGACAGGAAATGGAAAAGTGTTTAGCAAAGCTTCCCTGACTTAGCAGAAAAGGGAAAATAAGCAGATACAAGGCTCTGTCGAAGTTTAAAAGGTATTTGAACAATGTATTTTACACAGAGTTTAACTGGAACACGCTGAAGGTTTATAGGAGAAACATGTGAACGGTCCAGTGGAAGGTAACTGAGCGTTTTCTAGCAAAAGCCTGGGAAGCACATGTCCATGTGTTTCCATTGTCAGTTATAAGGCCGCCCAGACATCCGTTAAATGAACAGGCGGTTGGACACACACTTTTGTACTCTCACACACACACACACACACACACACACACACACACACACACACACACACACACACACACACACACACACACACACACACACACACAGGGTTTTAGCTGCAATGATTTAAAGAGTCTCAAAGTTCTGTTCTCATTTCTGTCTGTTGGGTGGTCCTGACTGACTGAATGAAGACGTTAAAGCTGTGTAAAGTCCAGCCAGTGACTACATAACTGAACTCTTCACCCACTCCACCCTTCCTATTTGTACCTATTGTTCTCCGTGAGGATCAGTGAGCAGGCTTTTCTTTGCCATAAAGCATGTTCAGGTTCAATCCTTGTGTACATTTTAAGTGAAGGGCTTGATTTGAGTGTATTCACTTTTGTCTCTCTATCTTCTCTGTTTTCATCTATCCTTTCTTCCTTACTGTCCCATCAGGCCATAAGCAACAAAGACCAGCACAGCATTTCTTACACTTTGTCTCGAGCCCAGACGGTGGTGGTGGAGTACACCCATGACAGCAATACAGACATGTTCCAGGTAACAAGCCTCAGCTTTTAAAACCAGTTACAGTCCTTATTTTTTCCCACTTCACTCCCTCTCACATGATTTACTTGTAATATCGCAATAATTTAATCTCATCTCTAATCTCATAGCTAGAATGCATTGTTTTCTTGATATCTCATCTGAAACATGTTAGAACACATCTCCATCTCTCTTCACCAGATCGGTAGATCAACAGAGGGTCCCATAGACTTTGTAGTGACAGACACAGTGGCGGGCAGCCAGAGTAATGCAGACACCCAGTCGGTCCAGAGCACCATCTCCCGCTTCGCCTGCCGCATCATGTGCCAGCGCACGCCGCCTTACACCGCACGCATCTATGCCGCCGGCTTCGACTCCTCCAAGAACATCTTCCTCGGGGTGAGCTGTGTTTTGTCTGGTGCTTCAGACGTGTAGGCGAGTATAAGACAGTAAAAGGCAAAAGCACCAAATAACCATATGACAAAAAAAATTGAGGGAATGAGACATTTCATAGTCATTTAGCTTGTGTTCTGGTAACATGAAAAGATAAAATTCTGTGCAAAACCTTTAACCTGTTTTTTTCCCTATCATGTTTGCTTTTACTTTGTAATAATTTTTTTTCATTTAATGTGCATTTTCACACCTACCTCATTTGGTCCGGACTTTCGGACTTCCGAACCAAAATTACAGGTGTGAAACCTCCCCCGGACCACGGTCCAGATCAAAAGACCAAATTTTGGTTTGGTTTGTTTATAGTGTGAAAGCATTTTTTGGATGGTTCAGACTTTCGGACCAAATACAAGAAGCTCTGGCAGGCTCTCCTTACAAGACCGGGGAAGCTCCTTTTAAGGAATAGCTCGGTGCTTAGTGTGTAGTGTACATGAGAGAGAGAGAGCGACGGGAAATGCGCTCAGAGCAGACAGCTGTTGGCTATCAGAGCTGAGAATACATCAGCAGCTTACTTGTTAAGTGGTAGTAAATGTACAGTGTCGGTTTCCGTTTGTCTCTGAATAAATGCTCCAGAAAGAAAGTTCCCGTGTCTTGCTTCTCAACATCACAACAAGACAAAAAGAACCGCGGCAGTAGGGGAGAGCAGCAGTCAGTTGAAAAAACTCCGACACAGAGAGAGGAGACGAGAGGACGGGGATGCCCGTCTACAAACCAATCAATTATAAGTATCTGGAGACGCAGCTCACGTATGTGATGACGACAGGACGTAGTTTTGTCACGTATAGATCTTTAGTGCGCTTGCATAACTGCAGTGTGAAACCAAACTTACCGGATCAAATGTATACAATGTAACAAAAACATGAACCTTGGTCCGGACCTTGGTTCGGACTTTCATGTGTGAAAACGCCCTCAGAAGCAAAAAAAATTTTTCTTGATTTGACATTGTCATGACAGCAGAGGGACAACAACTAATGTCCTGTCAAAGTGTCTATGAAAGGGCGCCTGGGTAGCTCACCTGGTAGAGTGCGTGCCCATGTACAGAGGTCTACTTCTCGGCGCAGCGGCCACGGGTTCGATTCCAACCTTCGGCTCTTTGCTGCATGTCATCTGTCTCTCTGCTCGCTCTCTCCCCCCTTTCATGTCTTCAGCTGTCCTATATATAAATGCCCAAAAAATTATCTTAAAAACAAAAGTGTCTATGAAAGTATATGAAAAAAGAGGAACTGATGCTTGATAATTTGCTTTCCAGTTTCCACTACTCCCTCTCCACCCTATATTGTGCATTGCACCCTGTTGTTTGGTGTTGAGTGCTGAGAGAGATGGCCATGTCCCACTATAAATTAGACTATACGATTGACAATATACCTACTTATCATAAACAACTGAGTGACAATATATTACAGATTTCTGAATCAGGACTGCATAATAAACATGTAAATTGTCCCCGTTCTGATCACACCATCTGATCACACCCTCCGATGTCTTCATTTTCCTTAGGAGAAGGCTGCTAAGTGGAAGACGTTAGATGGTCAAATGGACGGGCTGACCACCAACGGCGTGCTGGTGATGCACCCTCGAAACGGCTTCACCCAGGACTCCAAACCAGGCGTCTGGAGGGAGATCTCAGTCTGCGGCAACGTCTTCACCTTGCGGGAGACCCGCTCAGCACAGCAGCGGGGAAAGATGGTGAGAAAAGATGCTAAACATGTAGTGCCACATTCACGGTGTGTTCAGTGTGCTCAGAACATTCAAAACAAAGATTCAACTACTAAAGGGCTTTCACAGTCAGGGTGTGTTCACAGAGTAGTTTGAGATTAACCCTAATAAAACATTGCTGCTTTGGAAAGGAACTGTGCTTGTGGCTTTTCAAAAGGTAAGGACAGACGGGATAGCAGCTGACAGCCTGCAATAAGTGATTTCTGTGGCCATTTGAGTGCAGCGGATTTTGTGATCACAACATAGACATATCACTTTTTAAGCTGATATGGTGAACTTTTTAACAAACAGTTGCTTATTTACACATCCAGCAGTTACAGAGCAACATTATCATTCATTTGGAGTCATGTTTGTGTCCACCTGGTGGAATGTAAGTTCAATATTATCTCTGTTTTTAGTCACTACCAACTTTAGCTTCTAAATGCTCCACTGTGTTCAGCAGCTAGTCTCTAACTGTGTCTGTCTCTGTTTGCTGCTGGGCAGGTAGTGTACAGTGGGTTTTTAGAGCATTTTCTTTGAAAACAGCTGCCTGCTGCAGCTGAAATTACGCTGTGAGTGATAATTCTCTGTAGCTTCGTCACAATGATAGACCCTCTTCACATTGTCGTTGATTATAACCGCTTTAAAAATGAACAAAGCAATGAACAAAACAAATCCTGTCATCATGAAAACATTTTTTTTCAAGTGACTGCTTTTCCTACAAAAAAAGCTTCTTTCTGTCTGTCTTTCTTTCCATCACTCCAACTCGCACTCTTGTACCAACTCTGTCGCTCAGGCAGCGGGAGGTCAGTCAGAGCTTAACACCACCAGTAGGTTATCGGGACACCTTCCCCATGGCAACAGGTCCGGCTGTCAAAGCTGTGTGTAACAGGACCTTGTAAGGGGATCCTCAAGCTGACGTCAGAGCCTCTGAGCCAATCGTAACGCTCCCGCTGTCATGTGGCATTTGTCTGATTGCATTTAGGTTGTTGGTGGTGTGTATGATTAGGTTTCTCTCCTCTGTTCCTCTCCACCCCATTTTGCCACCCACAACATACACATCATCAACCACAAGCACACAGTCAGCAGTTCTAACATTAATCCGTCTCTTTATCTGGTGTCCCACCTGTTTTCAAGTCTCTCCAGTGCAGCACAAATTAACAGCTCTCTTATCTCCACCTGCCCTTTACCATCCAGTGAGTTAACTGTGTGTGCATTATCCACCACTATAGAAACCACTCATTATTCCACAGTTGATTGACAATTTAGATAGTCGGCTATTGGGAAAGCACCTATTTTCATTATGTACGGTGACAGAACATGATTGGGGTTTAATTGCCATGCTGAATGCACACAGGAGTGGAGACAACCCAGGGGAGTCTTGTCATTCTGGGGGATGGTGATGCTGTCACAGAAGATTTGAAGGATTAGTTTTAGTTTATTGTAGGTACTATTATGCAGAAACTAGAATCAGAATTGGAAACTGTAATTAAGCTGCTTAAGCATACTTTACATATCTGCTCTGTGAATCAAAAATCCTGTTGAGAAAAGTTTTTGGTTTCATGATGGCGCCCCCTAGTTTCACATTAATTCATCTAAGTAGATAGATACCTTGTGCCCATACAGCCAATCAAAAGGCTTGATTTTAAACCATATTTGCATCAAGCTGTAACAAGTTGCTTTATGAACTTGACTTTAAGATTTGTATTTGTTTATTATTTATTTACTGTAAACAAAAGAAAAATGTGTGAATCTGCAACATGGCCTCATGACTTTGCGTAAACATACATGCCACTTTCCTAAAGCCAAATGGCGTGTCATCTGTACGCATTTTGAGCTATCCACGTGTATGTCTACGCTGTATACAGTGGATGTAAAACATACATACCACGTGCCGTGCTATCGCGAGAACAACATCACGCGTGTAAAAAGTTTGGGTTTAGGGAAAGAACATTGAGAAAGGCTTTAGTAACACTTAAAAAAAAAAACGTCACATGCTTAGGAAAACAATAAACGGTTGGGTTTAGGAAAAGAACATTGGGGAAGGCTTTATTAAAAAAAGAAGAAAAAAAAAGGCCACACGCGGGACGCAATCCCGGCTCTCCTGGGTGAAAGTCCTGTGTTTTGCTGACAGGTCTGCAGTTAGTTGCCACCCATTTTGCAAGAGCTGTAGTAATTTTTTGGGGATTTTGTTTCATCCACAGGTAGTAAGTAGCACTCTCCAAAATAGTGCTTTGCCTGAGTCCGCTAGCATCTTTCAGCTATGTAATCTAGTGTACTGCACCCTCCCCTCACAGCTCTCTAAATGGGATAACTGCCCTGCGTTAGCGAAGGTTAACAGCTGAAGGACTTTCTGATGGAATAGCGGGGGTGGGGGGGGCAAGTTGTCTCAGCAAGTTCTGTGTATGTATTTGTGTGTGTGTGTGTGTTTGTTTGTGTTAAAAAAAACATCTATCATTAGAAAAACATGACACCAGAAAGTGATTTAGCCTGAAAAAACAAAAACAAAAACATTTGTGTTTTAGAGGATTTTTTATTTATTCTAAAGCAGTAAACCCAAGGCGATATTTTATGTGCAGCAGGTTCGCTTCAGTTTGTGGACAGACTCACACAGCCCTGCCAACAGGGCAGCTGCCTGCCCTTCTGCAGTTGGACACAAGGTTGAAGCCAGCTTAATTAGGAATATCTTACAGTGCAAAACACACACACACACACACACACACACACACACACACACACACACACACACACACACACACACACACACACACACAGGTTTGCAGTGAGCCTGCTGTGGGGGCTGTTGTAAAGTATAATAAATGAGTACAGTGACTGAGTTCCTGCTGTGTTTAATAAAAGTGTTTGTGTCGATAAATGATGTGCTTCTGTGTAATTAAATTATAACTGTGTGGCGAGAGTGAAAGTGTGTGGATGTTTACACGAATTGATTCGACTACGGAGCGCTCACACCATTAAACTTGAGTGTGGTTATTTATTGATCAGACAAATATTTTTTCATATTGTCATCTTTTCGTAGATGTGGCGGTAGGTTATTGATTAGAGGAGCAGCCATGTGATCCAAAAGGTTTCTGGTTTGAAATCAACTAAACAGCTGGGAGGAAAAAAACAACCACTGTTGTTCCTCGAGCGAGACACTGACCTAACTCTTACCCGTTCCAGTTTTACTGGGCAGATGTGAATGTGTGTTACTGCATCAGTGTGTGACATAAAGAGCACACATGCGCTCAGCAAACCTTCCCTGGACAAATGAAGGTTAAAAACTGTCACGGACGCATCAACCCATGGCTGCGTTGTGCTGCTGCCTCAGAAATGTGTTTTCCTTGAGCAACACCAGCGTTAGTATGAATGATCTCACCAAAAACCCTGGGAGCTCCCCTCATTTTTTTTTTTTCCTCAAATAGTTAGTGGGTAGTAGTCCTTTCTTTCCCTCCCTCTCTGCTGAGTCTTTCTCTCTTCATCCTCTCATTTGTGTCCCTGTGGAATTTCTCCTCTGTGTCTGATCTGACCGAGCCAAACCGAACGCTTCATCAAGATTGTAGTTTACTTACACCCCCGTTGTTGTTGTTTTTTTATTTCCTACTGATATCTTGCCTCTTGCCTCCTCCCTGCATTACACAGCTGTCTGAGGGAGAAATGTCTGTGTTACACTGCCACCTACTGTGCTCAGATGAATACTACTATATGTCCATCCATCCATTCTCTAAACTGCTTATCCTATTTACTTTCATGGGGGGGCTGGAGATATCACTCACAATTTTAATGGGTAGGAATCCGTTCAATATAAGTAAAATAGTAGGAATATAACAAGTAGGACTATTTAGAGAATCCTGGAAAAAATCATCAGCTTTTGTGTTTTATATCATTTTGAACTGAATATTTTTATAAAGAGACATTTCAAGATGTCGGTCTCTTGACTTTTGAGGGGCAGTTTACATTTTTTGTGGACTTTTTATAAAAAGAAATGTATGAAAATAATCAGATAAATCAATAATAACCTGTTACATAGATAATCTGAAATAATCTTTAGCATTCCTAATATTGTTTTACAATAATCTTTCAAGACTATCACCCTAGTATCAAAGTTGAGTTCCCGTTCATATTATTTCGACAGAAGTAAAGCTGTAATAAATTAATAGAGAAAAGTTAAAAGTCAGTATCTATGTATTATAGTTATTTTTTTAGCCAAGCCAGCAGTGGGTTTCCAGGTATAGCAGTGTGGGTCTACAACTATTGCTGTAGATGTATTGCCATGAAAAAAATTATACTAACTTTGGTGATCTCCTGACTTTTTATCTAACACCATCATGTACACATAATCCATGTTCTCCAAAAAATGAATAATAAATAGCCTGTAGCTACAATTGAGGGAAACAGAGGTCAAGTATGAAGTGTTATTTCTGGGAATTTGACCTTAAGTGCAGTTTACGTTTTCTATCATTTAAAGTAAGGTTCTTTAGATGCAGTGACCTAACATTTGGACAATGTTTAAGACAAGAAAATGTAAGAAATAAATAAATGAATAAATACAACAATTTAAAAACTTTTCCTACCAGGCTTGGTAGAGCAGATGAAAGTCAAAGAGATGTTCTTTAGAAAATCATGTTGAGAAACTTACAAGAATACAACATTTCAGTTAAATAGAAAACAAATATGGAAAAATATCTGGAGGTGGACGGGCTACTTGGACTCATGACCTCAGTATTTCTAAAATCGGCCCTGATTGTAACATCTTGTCTTGTTTGGTATTTAGTGATCTCAGGGTATGACCTGCTGTATTTTGTATTTTTATACTCCTGTTATCTGTAGCAGCTCATCTCTGTAACGTCTATCTGTTCCAGGTGGAGACTGAGAGTCAGGAGCTGGTCGACGGCTCTCTCATCGACCTATGCGGTGCGACTCTGCTGTGGCGCACTGCTGAAGGCCTGTCACGCACTCCCACCCTCAAACACCTGGAGGCGCTGCGGCAGGAGATCAACGCAGCCCGCCCGCAGTGTCCCGTGGGCTTCAATACGCTGGCCTTCCCCTCCATGCGTCGCAAGGACACGCCGGACGAGAAGCAGCCCTGGGTCTACCTCCAGTGTGGCCACGTGCACGGGTACCACAACTGGGGCAACCACCGCGAGGAGATGGAGGGCCGGGAGGGCCGGCAGAGGGAGTGTCCCATGTGTCGAGCTAAAGGGCCGTACGTGCCGCTGTGGTTGGGCTGCGAGGCGGGGTTTTACGTGGACGCCGCCCCGCCCACTCACGCCTTTAACCCCTGCGGCCATGTTTGTTCAGACAAGACGGCAGCCTTTTGGAGTCAGATCCCGCTGCCGCACGGCACACACACCTTCCACGCCGCCTGCCCCTTTTGTGCCCAACAGCTGACTGGTGAGCAGGGCTACGTCAGACTCATCTTCCAGGGGCCCCTCGACTAGCAGGGGCAACTTCCCAGCATCCCTTGTGTGAAGCAGAGCTGGGAGTTTTTTTTGTTAAGACGCTGACCCTTCAATGAAAACAGGGAGCTACACAGATTTGTTTTTTTCCCCCTCTGCAGTTAAGATATAAACTTTTTTCTGGACTTTTTGTCTCTCTCATTTTTAAGTGACCTTTGTATTGCTTTTTCATGAATGACAACAAAGATTTCTATATTTTCAGAGACACAAAAACCAAACAGAGAACACTGATGGGTAAACTTTTTGTTTGTTTCTCGGAAAGAACTTTCAACAACAGTATTTTTCTAAATTACTAATATACTGTAGTGCAAACATACGGTTTTTATTCATGTTTATTGTTGCAGTACACATCTGTGTACATCTCTTAGAGCTAATTTAAACAAAGATGTTTATTTATGGCCCAGGAACCATCGCTTCATCCTTTATCTGTCAGATATGCCTAACTTCAATACTATTTAGCATTTTAATTTGAAAATACAGTATATTGTTGATCAGATATAAAGTTCTAGGTGTGTTCTGAGGGTTTCGTTCTGTGTCTTTCCCCCACGTTTGCCCCCTCAGATCTGTTTGTCGTATTTATACACCCCGTCCTCTGGCGTGCTCTCACTTTGTGTGTTAACCCCTCAGTTATACTTCTCGCTTTTTCACATTCAAAGCAATAGATTTGGAACGGAAACCTCTTGCAGCATTATGGGAAACTGAGTCTTCTGGGCATCTTTGTAACACTCAGACACTCAACACAGCCTAAATGGGCCGCTCCCTCCCTTTAAAGTCCAAGCGAAAGCGTTTTCGCAGGTGAGTGAATCTTTTCTGATCACAGGTTAGCCATGATACCGCAGCTATGTAGCTAAAACACACACACACACACACACACACACACACACACACACACACACACACACACACACACACTCTCTCTAACCAGACCTGGTCAGACTTGCACAAATTAACTCAATTTACAAAAAGAAGAATACAGATGTTAAAGAAAAAAGAGAAAGTGCTGCTTGTTCCTTATTCTGCTGTGATGTTTTAGGGCTCACCTGCACAGTTACAGCATGAAATTCATGCTGTAACTCTGCAAATAATTAAAAATATTTTGCCAGACACAGTATTCTTATCTGTATTAATCTTCTCAGCATTGAGCTGAGAAATAGAACAAAACATATTAATGATTAACAACACCCTGACTGTCTTTAACTAGACATTTAAATGCAATGAAAACTTTCACTCCAGCCAATACTGTAAGATGCTTTCAGAGGCTGATAATGATGTGTTTTATTTTTGAAAAACACTGATTTACTGCACTGCATTTCAGGCATGATTTTAAATACTAGTCATGATTTGTAAGAAGGGGGACTTGAGGTCATTTCAATGTGCATCTCTCTCTCTCTCTCTCTCACTCACCTGAATTGGGACAGTGCAGAAAGACCCATCCATCTGAACACATGGCTGTTTGACTCAGGTTTGATGCACACAAACAACATGCATGGCTTCAAGCTACACAATTCTCTTCGTGGATGTGTGTGTACTTATCAGGGCTTTATATAAATTTGTGCTTTTCAAACAGTGTGAAGTGGTCCCTATGCAGCATTTTAGGAGCGACGAGCTCTACAACGCGAGTACAAACATTTCAGGACTGCCTGTTCTTTCATTTACTTATGTTTATATATTCAAACAGCTTTGCTAATAACAGTCACTCGGGCTGAACGAGAGTGCTGTTAAAGGTGTCTTAACAAGCTGTAGGGGGCTGTTAATTTCGCCTGCTATATTGATGTGGTCGCCAACAGATCAATTTGTGATACATGTGGTACAAGTGTATCTTGTTTAAAACTATGTAGACCACAAATAAAGGTCTGTAGTTTAATAAAACATGAATTCTGTGAGGTGGCCCGAACAACCAAAAGAAACTCTTGGCTGTCGTCTCGTTAATACGGTCCTCCAAACCAGTCAGAGAAAAGTCAACTTCAACCTAAAGTCTGCTAATAGAAAATGGACTAATTTAGCGCACATTAGTGCCAAATGATTCATTGTTTTTATATCAAAATTTGTACCTGAATTTGAAAGAGAGCAGTTAATCACAAGAGCTATGATTTTATTAGAAAGATTAGGGGAGAGAGAGATGGGGAATGTCTGGACGCAAACTAGAGACATCGCAGTTCTTGGTCGGCGTCTCAACCCCGAGGCCACACCACCCGGCTATGACTTTAAATATAACTTAAATTATTATGTAAGATATAACCAGATATGACAGCTGTCATCAACACATTTACTCAGCTGTAGTTGGAGGACCTAAATAACAAGCAACTGTATTACTGTTCTCTTATTCCACTTAGGTACAAAGAAGAATACTTGGTGATAATGCTCGATATATATGCGTATCTGGTTTAAAACTATGTCTATCTATCTGGCGTTTCATTTATAGAAAAAAAAAAATCATTTCGATCTCAATTGGTTAGAAAAAGTTTGATTAGATATTTCCCTCAATTTGTTCAGCTTATCAAAAATTCATCTCTACAGAGAACAGACAAAAACAAAGTGTACATCATTTCTTTGATGAAATTTGTATTGATTTACAAAAAGCACTGCGCCCCACAGCTCCCAGGGGTGACGAAAACACCGACCTCAAAATAATGACATCTATATAGCGAATGTCACAGTGATCGAACTTACTTGGGTCATAGATTGACATGCAAAAAAAAACTAAAAAATCTAAGACAGAAATGTGAACATTTTATTTAAATCTCAACTTTTAAGCCAACATGAACCAGAAGTCTGTAAATTGTTTAGAAAAATGGAAATGCAAGCATCTACATCTCATGACAAACTGGGCAGAGGAAGATCACCCGATATGATCGAAAGCTGGATTACAGTACAGCTACTAAATGGACCTTTATGTCGACTACTGACATCCTATACTGTAGTGTAGACCCATCAAACCAATAACACACACAGACTGAGACAAAGTAATGAGTGCAGAGAAGGCAGTCCTGATATTTCGCACATTGGGACAATTTGTGCTTTTACACAGTCTCCCGCTGCGTACACAACACATCCTGCATCCAGTTTTCTCAAAAGAACGAGACACACACTCGTACTGTAGACACTCCCAAACACTGAAGCAGCTTCACTGATCAGAGTCACTTACAAACTGTTCACAATACCTTCGTCACTATACACAGGTGTGTATGTCTGTTTTTGTGTGTGTGTGTGTGTGTGTGTGTGTAAGAGAGCGAGATTGTAATTTATGTGTTCATGATGATTGTATGTGTGCAGTTTGTGTGTGTTCCTCTGTCCACACAGTAGTTCTCGAAACACACAGTATCATTTCCATCACCCCAGTGCTTGGAATGCAACACACTAACTCACCTCAGGGAGAAAACAATGGCCTGTGTCACACACACTCACACTCACACTCACACTGCTAAGATCTTCTGAGGATACCTCATAAGTAACAAAAAGTCTATTGTGGATTTAAAGTTTTGTGTCTCCTTCACCCAGTTTTTGTTTTGTTTTATGGACTCTGAGGCATCATGTCTCTCTCTGTGGATAAAGTGTGCGAGTAAGGGCTTCACTCTGTTTCTGTACTGTTATCACAACACTATTTTAACTCCACATGTCCCCCCCCCCCCCCTCGCTCTTCTTCCACTTCTTCGTCTTCGTCTTTTCCTCCTCCTCTCCGGAGTCTCCTTGTGCTTGTAAAGGCTAAAGCAAAGAATGTTTTCAAACACTTTTTTTGTAACAACTTTAAACAATAAAGTGTAAAAGTGACATATTTCACTGTGTGCTGGGTTATGATTAAACAAAATCTTTGTTTTGCAGCTTAGAAATATTTAATAATAATGTAATAGTAACAGTGAGGTGGATATGCAAAGCATCTGTTCTAGTGTTTTGTAAGGAAGGAAATGCATTCAACACATTTGTTAGACATCATGGATAGACACTGAATGTAAACCTAAGTTTTGTTTGTTTACAAGAAAACTCCACAGGGCACCTTCAAGCTCTTGCCTAAGTTTAAAGAGAAAGGCATTCTTAGTTGTTATGCTAGTTGTTATTAAGAGTTAAACACAAAAGGAAAAACCTCAGCTAATCTGCATATCAGTGTGTGGTTGTGATTTGATTGACAATGCTGGCAACACAAAAGCAAATAATGGATTTAGAGCTGGACATGGCACCGCCACTCAGCTAAGCTGCCAGTTTGTCCCAGTGGACACTGGAAAACATCCCACCACCATTATAAAAGAGACATCTGTAAATCTGTCAGTTTTACCTATTTGAGGGGACTATTTAACGCTCACCTTTCAGTTTTGGTTCGCATATAATGTGAATATTAGGGTTGTTTAAAGTCAACACTAAGGCAATGCATTTATTTGTACCTAAAAGTTGAGTCTGAATCTCAACTTTGTTAACCAGATCTTAAAGGTCCCATGGCATGAAAATGTCACTTTATGAGGTTTTTTAACATTAATATGCGTTCCCCCAGCCTGCTTATGGTCCCCCAGTGAAATGGCGATACTTGTAAACCGAGCCCTGGGTATCCTGCTCTGCCTTTGAGAAAATGAAAGCTCAGATGGGCCAATCTGGAATCTTCCCCTTATGATGTCATAAGGAGCAAGGTTACCTCCCCTTTCTCTGCTTTGCCCGCCCAGAGAATTTGACCCGCCAATGAGAGAGAGACATCATGGCTTTCAAATGAGCAAAGTGGCAGTTGGTCAAGACCACACCCCCGCTCTCCACCTTGCCCCCCCCCTCTCTCCTCCTCAATAGCTACAGACACAGAAATGGCACATCCTAAGGAAAGCTCATTGTGGGACTGGCTCTAGTGGCTGTAATTCTGCACCAAGGCTGAATTTCAGGAAAGAGACTTCAGATACAGTATTAGGGGACCATAAAGGCCTATATAAAAGAGACTTCAGATACAGTATTAGGGGACCATAAAGGTCTATATAAAAGAGACTTCAGATACAGTATTAGGGGACCATAAAGGTCTATATAAAAGAGACTTCAGATACAGTATTAGGGGACCATAAAGGTCTATAGAAAAGAGACTTCAGATACAGTATTAGGGGACCATAAAGGTCTATATAAAAGCATCCAAACAGCACCATGTCATGGGACCTTTACATCATAGCTAAACTCAACCTCTGTAATTACAAAACATTTCAAATTATGGTATTTTAACAAGGAGGCTTACAATCTTCCCAAAAATCATAATTCTGAATAAAGATTCAAAGTAATATTAACTTCATAGGTGTGCTGTACTTTATCTCAGAATCATGTTTAATATTTTTGCCTTATTTCCAAGCTATCCACTTTTAATTTTGGTTAACCCCTCTAGTTTCTGAGTTGGGTGGGTGGTAGTGGGAAGTCCTGTTTTCGAAATAGGCGAAAACAGGACTCTTTTTTCCTGATTTACAGAACTGATGTTATATTAGCTTCCACATGAAGCTGTAACACCACACCAAGACAACAAAAATGTTGGATGGTTGAAAAAAAAAAAAAAATGGAGATACAAAATGTATTGTTATCCTTCCTGAGTACTTATGTCGTCATACTTTGTATGAATAGTATGAACAAAGACATGATGTTAAATAAACTACAGCTTTGAATTGTACTTTTCATCCTGTGTTTGGAGGAATTTGAGTGTAGAAATATGACAATTTGCTGTTGACTTCCTGTTCTGGATTAGGTTATTGATGAATGCAGTGATTGTGGGTGTAGAGACACAACAGATGATGCATGCTCATTATTTCATATTGCACTTTATTCAGCTCTGAGGATGGAGACCTCGTCACTGTCACAAATCAACACTTATTGCTTTCAGGCTTCTGGTCCGCACGTCAAGTATTCTTACACTGGAACTGTGTGTGTGTGTGTGTGTGTGTGTGTGTGTGTGTGTGTGTGTGTGTGTGTGTGTGTGTGTGTAAACCAACCCTCAGAAAGTATTGCACCTCTTGTCTTTGCTTTGTGTGAAGAGTTGATGCTGAGTCATGTGACGGACAGAGGCGACAGGAGAGATTTGACACCGTAATGAGGCATGCGGTTTCATTCAACATTAAGGTCATAATCTAAGCAAACATCCAAAACAAAAATAATTCACGACATTGTGATATTTTTCCGTAATCTACATCACACAGGGACTGAACAAATAAAGGCCTTCACTTTAACATGATTATTACAGTTTTGAAAAAACTGAAAGGGCACCAAACAGGCAGAGACGCAGGCTGTTCACACATCTCCTCTCTGCCACAAACTCTTGGGAGCTTTTCAGCCAAGACAAGCCCAAGGCTAGCCTGGACACTGGAGGTGTAAATCTAACCACTTCAAGTCTATTTTATGCTCTATTGGGTAGAAGTCTTAGTTGCCATTGCTCTGGAAGAAAGTTACTATTTTCACTTGACTACGGCACGGTTCCACAAATTCATAATGTATTGTTGTCCTGTAAAAAGCAAAATGGATTAATTTAAAGCTGCTCTAAATATTTATATTAACAATGGATCAAATGACTACCTGTAGGTGAAAGGTGTCACTCAGAGAATTATCACTTGACCTCAGCTCAGCTGAGCTTTTTAGCGTATTTCAACTGACTGTTTTGGTTTTCTGGCATGCGACTTTACCGTTTTGATCCAGTGCCACCGCTCTTATCATCAGCATCATTTGCAGATGCAGCAGGCAGCTGTTTACAGCAAAAACTCCCTGATGAACCCACTCTATGCTACCTGCCAGCTTTAAAACGACGACGAGACAACGAGGGAAATGAATGCACGTTTTCTATCCACTACTGGCACTAATTCTCCAGTCCAGTTTACGTAGAACATTACAGAAGAAAAAGGGCACAACGCGATTACATCACGAAAACAGCGGCAGTGAAACCTCAACTGAACAAAAAAAAAACACGTGGTTTGCTGTATGTATTGATTTGAGGAACGTTACAGTCTCCCTCATTGGTCCACACAGATCTGATGTTTTCGTCTCTTCAGTGGACGCTTGAACATGCTTCACATCCATCATGTTCATCTAGAATGGATGATACGTCTGAGGTAAAAAGACAAATTTAGGAGTGATTTTACCACTTATTTTATCTTTCATTTGAGTTATCGCAGGGCGGTATGAAGGGTTTGAATCTTTCTGTGTGGATGTTCTCTGTGTGTCTGCGTGGACGATAAAGTGGAAACTGAACTTCCTGGGAGTGTCGATGGTTGCTTATTACTATGTATTGTATGTACCTGTGAGCTAGGACAGGCTCCAGCCCCAGGTATAGATAATGGATAACCGCACATTATATCAGTTATTTCTTTCAGTTGGACATATCTTGTCACCGCTGTATTTTGTGGAACCATGCTGAGTCTGATAGTGAGATCTTAGCACTTGAAATAAATGCTCAAAACTCATCATGACTTTACCTCTCTATGTAAGTACACTGTGTGATTGCATTAGCAGTGCTGTAAGAGCACACAGAGGATGAAGATGATGATACATTATTATTATTATTATTATTATTATTATTATATCTATTTTGAGTCTGTTTTGGCAGAAAGGAGCAGTCAAAAATCACAGTTAAAAGATAATAAAAAATAGAATCTGATTTGTTGTTTTTCTCTCTAATATGGATTTAAGTCATTGTTTAATATAACCGCTAAAAGGATTGTATTATTAACACTATTTGAGGTTTATATTTTATAATAAACAGCCTGCAGGGGGCAGGATATCCCAGCTACAAGCACCCCCAACCATCAACCATGTAAACTACTACCTATCTGCAGTAGCACTGCACATACAATCACACATACCCTTTAGGGAGAACAATGCGGTGGAAAAATTACGGGTCACATTGCTGGGATAAAGCCAACTAGGTCACATGGTGAGGGCGCGTTTTGTGTGTGAAAAAGGTGTCAGTGGTCCATGATGCGGAGGTTGCCAGATACGATTTTGTTTTCCAGCATGGAGCCGGCCGGAATATCAATCCGATCTCCGTGGTTGGCGATGATGATGACGGTGCCCTGGGAGGAGGAAGAGCGATGGGTTTAGTTTTTGTTTGTCAGACGTAGAACGGGAGGCAGGATTTAATTGAAGCAATACATCAATGACAGCCACCTGCCAGCAGGGCCAGTTACTGTCATTAACACTGGAAGCTTCTGTTACGTCCTTGTTAAAAATGTACATGACCCGAGGGATTGCAGTCTCTCAGATTTACAGAGAAAGGCCAGTAAAATCTAAAGCTTTATCTCTGTAATTTGGTTTCTCCATCTGCCCCCGAGTGTCCCTTTGCACTTTATCTCTTCCACATGAATGGAGATGGAAACAAGAAAAAAGTTGCAAGTCTGACTTCACTCGTGGTTTGTGGCCTTTTTAATACCCACAGTGTATCTCGGTGTGGGCACCGGAATCAAAAATGCGATGGGCTTTCTGGGTTGTAACGCTCAACCGAAGAGACTTCTGCACATTTAGATTAAATACAAATGTTGTGCTATTTATTCCCTTGAAACTAGACTGGGGAAACCCAGCCCCATCTGATGGAGATTTGATTTTGCCCTGCAGCTCAGGCTGGAAACCTGTACGTTTATCTATCCTGCTTCTGTTCCAAATTTGCGGGGACCAATCACAAACTGGCTTATCCACCTGGCACGCTATTGGCGGGTTTAACGCGATGACGATAGAGAAGCGACCAAGCAGCTTCTTGTTTACATTCAACATAGCGGCCACCGAAGCGCAGCAACCCGTTGATGCCGCTGTCGCTGCTACATCACCCGGATCGTTGGTCTGATTGGTTGAAGGACTATCCAATTGCGTACAGAGTCATTTGAAGTATGCCCGTTGATCACGCCTCTTGTGCAGTAAAAAAATACAGAGCAGACTCCCCAGACTAATGTTCAATCTTAAAACATTGAGCTTGGTCTGGTGATAGCCAGACTAACATGAAACCTTTTAAAACCCAATTGTGTTTTACATGAAAGTTTAAAATGTTGGGTTTTGATCATGTATGCAACAGATGCTTATTTCCAGTAAGAAGATGTTTTACCTTGAGTGAAACGTTTTTCCCAAGGGTGACGTCTCCAGACACCGTCAGGTGGTCGAGCTCCAGCATGTCGGGGATGCTCTCGAAGCGGGTCAGGTACTCCTGAACCTGAACACGGACGCACAAACAAGGACATTTGTAAACGACCTACTGTATTTGTGGGAGTCTTTTCAGGATCACTTTAAATAATTTCAGCCCTGTAGATCTTCTGGCAAAGCATTTAAACCTACTGAATCATCTTTTTAAAATTCTAGTTAAGATCCCAATTATTCCAACATTACCAAAAAAACATCATACTGGCATCTAGAAAATGTACTTCTGAGAAGTGTAAACTTTTAGTATTACGTAATTATACAACTACCATCAGATTAAACTGAACTTGCAATCAATTTGATTTAGAGTGAAATGTTATAATAAAGAGACTTTATTTAAAATAAACAAATGATGGAGGGAGTGAGGCGACAATGAAAAAGATCTTTATCAGCTGTATGTTTTGTATTATGTTAAAAAAAAAATAATAATAATAATAATAATAATAATAATAATTGTTAGTCACAAAAAAAGAAAAGATCTTTATCCTCTTCGGTAAAGCCAAAGAAAAGAAGACTAACGCAGCATATAGCATCGGGGCACGAAAGTGACAAATACATACATGAATACAGTAAATATGATGAATAAACGCATAAACCCACACGCATGTATGTTATCCCTTCCGTATCACTATTAAGTCACAATAATTTTATTTTTTTATTTTTTAACACCTTTTTTCCAAGTATTGCTTCCAAAAAGACCTGCCGTACACTTCCATTAGATACCACTGAAACTACCTGTGTGGCTCTATAGGAGAAGAGGAAAGTGGGTGCCCACTTTTCTTTAAGATTTTAAAAACATTCTTTGTGATTTGGGTGAACTAAACTTTTAATGTCTGTGGTTTAGTTTTACATTTAGGAAAAAAAGGAACACATAGCACCTTAAAATCAGCACAGAGCGTCTCATTCAGTAGAATACAAATAACTCCCTCAAATCATCAACATGCACAGAGTGAGCAACATGTTCTTATAGTTACCTTGGTGAAGGAGCTGCCCAGTTTGACGTGCGGCGTTGTTGGGAACTCTCTCCTGGGGCTCATGGTGAGAGAGCCGGCGTCCAGGCTGTACAGGTTGGACATGACCAGCAACAGGTCCGACGTGGTCTTGACGGGCAGGAAGCGGCTGCGAGGCACGTTGATGCCCAGGGCGTTGTCGAAGCATTTGATGGCGGCGCCGACCGCCGTCTCCAGCTGGACGACGTTCTGCCCGCCGTCAAGCGTCTAAAGACGAACCAACAGAAGAGAAGAGACATGTTGGTTGTTGCAGAAAAAGTACCTTGGTTCTTTAACCCTCGCGTTGTCTTCACCCCAACCATGCACTTGTTGTCCTCTCAGGTCAAAATAGAAAATTAACACTTTTTTTTTCTTTTCTTTTCAATATTTTTGTCTCTTTTTTGACACTTTCTTTCAAATGTTTTATGTCGTTTTTTGGACACTTCAATGTTTTTGTCCCTTTTTTTTTTTTTTTTTATATAAACTGTTGACGCTTTTGTCCACTACCACAAGTACTGTATACGCGCCACTCACCAACTTATTACCACTACTGTTACACTTATTTTTGGAATTCATGGTCAATAAACCTCTTTTTAAAAGGAAATTATACCACATTTTTGAGTCAAAAAAGTAGAAATTATGAATTATTTTGACTAATATTAGAGTAATGTATGTCGATGGATAATCACAGACTGGTGTTTGTCAGTTTAGTCCGAATACTGTTAGTCCGAGAAACCGTTTACATTTTTTTTCAAATGCTATACAATTGAAGAAAACACTCAAAATGTAATGATCATTAATTGTACCTGCGAAGATCGTTGTAGAGAACCATCCATGTTATTTTTGGGTCATTTAGTTAAAAAGAAACCCATATTTCTGATATTAACATTTCGATAACAGGGACAACATGACATTTTTTGTTGCTGCTGCAAATGTGAAAAACAAGAAGATTTTGTAATTAGTGCATTTGATTCATATCGCCAAGAGGAAGTTACTGTTCTGAGATCAAAAAATATTTGTCGTCTCATTTGGTTCTCCATAAACATCAACCAAGTAGGACCTGGTGGTAGTTTTCAGTTACATCAGCAGGGAGTTTCATCCTTCCATGCTAACCCTGACCCTGTCGGGCAGTCCACCACTTTGATACTAAACTACTATTGGATGAAGGAAGTTTTGTACATGTGTGGTCCCAAGAAGATGAATCCAAAAAAACTTTGGCGATTCCCCTGGCCTTCCCTCTAGCGCCATCATCAGGTCAACATTTTAATTTGTCCAATACTTTGGTTTATGAATAAATACCTGCAAAACTGCAAGACATTATGAATAGAAAGCCACACGCACGCCACTTGCTTTGTGTCCTTTGTGGTGCATGGAATTGATTCCCCTGAAGATCCATTTCCAAAGAAAAAAAAAAAGAAAATTCCCGCACACACTTGTCACCTTTGCATTAGTTCACTGGTCGTTGACGTTTTCGGTCACAAGGACCTTTCGCAAGACGTGTAGTAGTCTACTACAAACCAACGCAGAGGTGACAAGTGTGTGTGAGAATTTTCTTCCTTCGTTTGTTCTTTTCTTCTTTGTAAACTAATGACATTCCCATCAGGCTCAGCTGTACTTTTAGTGTCGTTTAGTGCAAATTAGCATGCTAACAAGCGAAACAAAGATGGTAAACATTGTACCAGCATGTTAGCATTGTCATTGTGAGCATGTTAGCATGCTGATGTTAGCATTCAGTTTGAAGCAGACACTGCTGTGTCTAAAGGCCCGGACACACAGAGCCGATAATCGGCCGTTGGACAGCCTGGCGAGGTCAGTGACTCGAGTCTGTTCAGTGCGTTCCGTGCCGTCGACCTTCATTTTGGCCGATTTGACATGTATAATCAGCGGGGCGGGCACTGCCGGCAGTCGGACTCAAACGACCCATCTGATTGGTAGAGTGCTAACCCGGAAACGGGGAGCGGAATGAGTGTGACTAGAGTCTCTCAAAATCTCACGAAAATCTTTTAAACTTAGTAAACCCTTTACGGAGCTGCTTGCGTGGCTGAAGACTCTTCTTAAAGCTTGTTGGAGTTTAAGACGTTTTGGGTGATGTTTCCTAATGCCACAGAGGTGAACATGATACACTAAAATGAGACTGAAAGGTTTCACAGGGCAACAGTGATATATACAACAGTGTTAGAATTTAATGATCTGGGTCTCAGGTATAACTACCAGAAGGAGTTATGCAACATTCATCACTTCATGGATGCTTTTAAACTAAGTGCCTCTCAGTACCACGAGTGCACACAGTTTTGACATGCATGGGTCCACAGCGCTGTATAACAGGAGCGGATCTAACTCTCCACTTTTAGTGCCGCACTCTTACCTAGATGGGACCACACATTAATGTAAAGCCACACGGCTCTGCCCTGTAATGACCAGTTACATAACACTTGCTACGTCACAGGTGTGTGATCCTGTAGCCGAGGGCTGGGAAATTACATCTATAGGCGGAGAAAGCATTAATCAGGAATCAGGCTGGGGTTCGGCGGTGAATTTATTACACTGGTTGCAGATCTTGCATAGCCTGAGGCGCTGCTTCTCCACTGATGGGGAGGGGGGGGAGCAGAGGCATAGTGTGTTGCCTCTGAGTGAGCACAACCACATCAAGTCACATCACGTCGAATTTGTCTGCTTTGGAGGGCAATAAAGGATAAACGTGCGCAGGGAAGACATGGAGCCTTAAAATTATGCTTGAACAAATCATGCTAATCCACATCAGGAAAAAAAATAATAATTAAATTCAACTGATCAAGCGTTTACTCAAACATCTCCTTCATGCTAAATTAGGCAGCTACATTTTTGCTGCCTTTTCTTTTAATTAATTCGGACAAGTCTTTTCTTTCTTAAAAGACGTGTGAAGATTAACTTGAGCTGGACAAACAAGATCAGTAAGAAAAGTAGAATGAAAGGCAGCTTTACATTTTAAAGTTTCAGAAGGCCTCTGAAGTTTAATATTCATCTTTGTCTCTCTTATGTCATCACTCACACACACACACACTCTCCCTCCAAACACACAATCACACACTCACTCTCCCTCCAAACACACACACACACACACACTCTCTCTCTCCCTTTACACACACACTCTCTCTCTCTCTCCCCCCCTTTACACACACACACACACACACACACACACACACACTCTCTCTCTCTCCCACACACACACACACACCAAGTGGAGCAGACGAGCCACCAGAGAGCAGACCAGAAAACTGGATTGGTTTGAAGCTCCTTTTCTCTCTCCTTCGTATGCAAAAACCTTGCACGACAACAAACGGCTCAGAGAGTTGATCCATGCAGGACGGCAGAAACACAGAGAGGCTTTAGAATATAGGCATTCTCGGCACGCTTGGATTTCTTTTCGCAAGATATGATTTATTCAGAAGTGGTGGTCTCTGTAGAGAAGAGTGTGCAGATATCTCTCTGCTCTATGCACAGCTATGTTGTCAAACGCGACAGGATGGACATGGTAAAATGGAACAGATTACGTTATTTTGTTGGCGGGTTATTGAAAGTGAATGGTTTCATCCGAGCATCTATTAAAAAGTCAAGTCATACTGGTGTGGCCCGTCTTTGAATTGCCCCCCACAAGGCTTTCAACAGCCGACGATGAAATGATGATGAAAATACATTCATGAGTCGTTTCACCCTGATGGGCTCCATACTTCACTGGAAGAGAATAATGAGGAAGAAACATCAAGACTAGAGCATCTTTCCAGGGAGCAGAATTCAGTAGGCTGATAGTATTAGTCTGATTAAGATGACAGAGGAGAAGAGCTTGTGTTTTGTCACCGTCTCTCTCTAATGCCTCATGTACATTTCTTTTCTATATGACAACCCCTTTGTTATGGGCTTTGGGAGATGTAAACAGAGAGTACAATGGTGCAGCAGGCTACAACTTCAGCCCTTTTTTTTTTAAAGGCTATATTTGTTTACATTTTGGCACCATTAAAATTTTGCCAAATTCACCATTAGTAGTTCCTGTTTACAGTGTACCCATGTATGTACTGATAACTATCACTGGATTACTTTGATACTTAAGAAAACTTAAAAACGTGATGATTCTCAGGCAGGTTCTGGAGTTACATGATGTCTAAGCAGATTTATCAACGTTATCCTCGGGAAGTAAAAGTCCCGCTGGATCAACAAATATGTATCATGTCCAAAGGTTCAGATTTGACCGATTCACAGATAGAAAACTTCTGTAATAGAGGATGTATTTGGTTGTTGACTCAACAGGGTTAAGAGTCATGTTAGTAGTCCTCATAAACACTGTTGTAAAGCTGTGTTACAGTAATCAGGCTTAGTCACCAAAATCTTTTGAATGTAGCGGTGAGTAACATGTTCTCACAGTAATGATTGCTAGTAATGTGTGATAGATGCCAGTCCTTGAACTTTGGTCTGTTTGTTTTCACATTATTTCTAAGGTATTTACCTCTATTCTTGGACCAAATCCTTTACTGATCATCCTCGGCTCATCTGAATCAACGATAAACCTTTTTACAATTAAAAAAACTCGGTCATTCTTATTCCTTTAAGACAAACTACATTTTACACCTTCGTAATAGTCCACAGTATAAAATCATGCATATAAAATTAGGTTTTTGGTTATCTAGGCTCCATTGTGTTGCCTTTTTTTTATTAATCTATGTCTCCCTCAGTACTTTACTGTTCCTTTAGATTCATGCAGTTTCATGTTTTGGCTTTAGAACTGTTGAACCGAGCAACAACTAAATAATTATTATTTGTACGTGAAGCAAGCTACTCCATAAAAATCTGAATTGTTCTGTAATTTGGTGTTGGCTATGCCTCAGGAGTGTGTGTACCGTTTGTGGTATTTCGCCTTGACTGTGTTTTTCAGCACCCCCTCCACTGACCTTGGGGTTGACTATAACCTCCAGGTCCATTGCCTTCTGTTCCTGCAGCTTCTTGATAGCAGCCAGAGAGATCCACAGGTTGTTGGTGTTGAAGATCTTGAACTTTGACACCGATTTGAATTCGTCCACGTGGGCTTTGGGCACCTGGGCGATCTCCAGCAGACGCAGTTTGCCTTCATACTGGATCAGCGTGCCACCCTGAAAATCAGAGTCAGCTATTTATACAAAATGTTCTCAGTATGTGAGGAATGGACTCCAAGGTGTTGACGTTTCGGTCACAAGGACCTTTCTCAAGACGTATAGTAGTCTACTACAAACCAATGCAGAGGTGACAAGTGCGTGTGAGAATTTTCTTCCTTCTGTCTTTTCTTCTTTGTAAACTAATGACATTCCCATCAGGCTCAGCTGTACCTTTAGTGTGGTTTAGTGCAAATCAGCATGCTAACAAGCTAAACAAAGATGGTAAACATTGTACCTACATGTTAGCATGTTAGCAGAGTCAGCTATCTATACAAATATTATTCTCAGTATGTGAGGAATGGACTCCAAGGTGCAACAGAAACTTTCCCTGACAAAATTATACATTTTTCATAATGCCACTGCATTTTATTAACAATGATTGCCGAAAAAGGATTCTTTACAGCATTAACGTTTGGTTGGTGTAAGTAATTTCCCACCTTGCTAGACCTAAAAGCAAAGCAACCCCTAACATGTAATACTTGTAATGAATAAATGTGGCAATCAATAAAATACAATCCAGTCTTCCAAAATATATTAAACGTAATCTATGAAAACAAGTCTTTTTTCACCTACCTTTAATACTACTGTGGAAGAGGCCATTTACATCTACAGTAATCCATTAACTAAGGTTCCCAGACCAAGTCAGATGCATCATGCAACTAATCAATTCAATACATTCTTTGTCACATTAGACTTGAAAATGGCACCGCTGAGGGGGGCAGCCTGTTGCTCACCTATGAGCTTTTTCTTATGTTTTTACTTTCTTTTTAACTATACTTCTATTTTACTATTTATTATCTTTACTTATATTCATTCATTGTTTGTTTATCTGTGTCTTGTACTTTACCCCCCTGTCCCTTGCTGCTGCAACAGTGTGAATTTCCCCATAGTGGGATTAATAAAGGATTTTGAATCTTGAATCCTGAATGAATGTGTTTAAAAGTAGTTCTAATGAAACTGCTGAGTAATGAGGACACTGTTTCTGGAATGACGCGTGGCTTTTGAATCTTACAGATGTCATTTTTTTTAAATGGTGCAAAGTGGCACAAACTAAATTATATTGCGTTGAGGGTGGAGGTAGAAATCTCAGAGAGAGACATCTCAAAACCGTGGCACATAAAACACAACGGTGATCATTTTCTCACCCAGCAACTCTCTCTCCCTTAATTCCATACAAAAAGACGACTTCTGTTGAATTTTGAATCTCTTTGTTTACTGGATATAATAACTGCGCTGCTACTATATTCTGAATTTTGTTGTGGTTGTATGTTGTTGTGGTTGTATACAAAGTAGGAGTACAAAGATATCTTATGTCCACAAAAAACAAACAAATAATGCTGTAATAACTCATACATGGAACAAAGCCAGAACATCCCACCCATGTGTAAATACACACTATGTAAATACTGTGACAGTATGAATACAGTGGTCAGTATAAGTGAATACACCCATGCTTGTACAAATACATCTAGACGTGCACACATCACTCCCGTTCTCTACACCCTACATTGGCTCCCTGTGCGTTTTAGAATCAATTTTAAGATTTTATTGTTTGTTTTCAAGGGATTAAATGGCCTGGCCCCGGAGTATATGTCCGAGATTTTAACCCTGCGTGAGCACAACCGGTCCTTGCGGTCCTGGTTTTAGAAGTCCCAAGGTCTAGGTATAAACGGTGGGGTGATCAGGCTTTTGCAGTTGCTGCCCCGAGACTCTGGGACAAGTTACCCCCTGATATTCGGACGACTACAGATGTAGCGCTTTTTAGGTATAAACTCAAAACTGTTTAGAATGGCTTTTAATACGTAGTAGTGGTGTGACAATTTCCCTCTCCTATTTCTATGTAACCTTTTCTGATTTTACTGTTTCTATGTTTCATTCTTTCTATTGTATGATATGTTATATGATGTGTGTTTTAGTCTTGGTTTCTGATGTGAAGCACTTTACCTGCTGGTTACTGTAAAGTGCTATATAAATAAATGTTGATTGATTGATTGATTGATGTTGACTAAAAAGAGGAATAAAAAAAATCATCTTTTGGAAATTGATCTTAATGCCTTAATTAAAACAATGAGGAAAAATCCTACCTTTAAGGACACCAATTTTTTATTTTTATCTAGAGACTGGCATGGGGTACTTTCCATAAGCTCATCTCTCAATGCAAAGCAAACCAGCTATTAGGCTAACTGAAATAAAACCATGCCAATCTCTAGGTATGGTGAAGGTATGTGATGATGGGGGGCTATTTTAATTCCAATGGCCAAGGGAACTTTATCAGGATGCATAGTATCCTGGATCCATGAAATAACTGGCCTTTAAAAATAAAGATCTGCCTGCCTCTATGGGAATTTAACATAGAGGTGTACTTACTTATGCCCCCTGTATTTGAAAGAAGAACAGTTATTTATTTACGATACATTATACATTCACAAAGAAAATTGGTGTCCTTAAAGGTTGGATTTTTCCTCATTGTTTTAATTAAGGCATTAAGATCAATTTCCAAAAGATGATTTTTTTATTCCTCTTTTTAGTCAACTTAAGCATGGGTGTATTCACTTATGCTGAGCACTGTATATATAAACCTCCTCCTCCTCCACATACCTTGACGTCGGCGCGCGTCTTATCCGTCACCTCCATGATGAACTCGCAGCGCTTGCCGTTGGGCTGGCTGACCAGGTGGTGCAGGATGTGGAGGTCGACGGTGGCTCCCAGGTTGTCGATGTTGGACAAAAATATGTACTCCTTGCCCTGCGCGATCAGCTGTTCCAACAGGCCTGAGTTGTAGAAGCTGGCGTAAATGTCGCCGTGCCCCGGAGGGTACCAGCCTTCTGCGCTTTGCCCGTTCATGCTCAAGTTTGTGGACACAGGGAGGAGCGACTCTTTGTTGATGCGAGGGTACCTAGACAGGACAAACAAAAAGTCCACAATAAGATCAGACATGTTTTTTGGTTGTTTTAAGTTCACTTTTGTGATTATTAGTTTATAAACAAACCAAATGATAACTCAATGTCATGATTTATTGTCTGTTCGCCGTATCGTACTGGTTGGGTAGGGTTCCTTTAAGATTAGGGTTCATCATAGTTTAGCTTCATTTAGTTTCCCTTAACCATTATTTTGCATTGCACAATTTAAAAATGAATAACTTTGATGACCTTATAACTTTTCTGCTGAGCTGTATGAAAGACTGAGCCTGTATCCTCGACAAGCTTCAGTATGATCATGAAACTTCATTGGGTTGCCCTTTTTTTTCTTCAGAAATTGCACTCCTTTAGCTTAAAGTACGTCAGCTCTCAGCTTAAAGTTGAAGTTTAAAAGCGTGGAGCAAGAGAGCGGACTTCAATCTACTTCTAGAGAGGACTGAACCCCAACTTAAACCTGGATTTATTTTAGGCCACGTCCACAAAAAGACGACTTCTGTTGAATTTTGAATCTCTTTGTTTACTGGATATAATAACTGCGCTGCTACTATATTCTGAATTTTGTTGTGGTTGTATGTTGTTGTGGTTGTATACAAAAGTAGGAGTACAAAGATATCTTATGTCAACAAAAAACAAACAAATAATGCTGTAATAACTCATACATGGAACAAAGCCAGAACATCCCACCCATGTGTAATATATTAGCATAGTTGACTTCCACTTCCCATCATAACATGACTTGCTAGACTAACGTTCTTTTAATACATCCATGGACTATAATAACTTTTACCACTCCTCATTTTATAAAGGCCGCTGCAAGAAAACGTGTCTTTATTTACATTGTATAATGTGCTGTTGGATTGCTTTTTATTTTGCAATTCTGTCTGCCATCGGACATGATCGCAGCACGCTAGCTAGCAGAGCTAACATTAACGCGCTAACATTAGCTCTGCTAGCTAACATCGGCAGTCAAACAAACATCAATGAACCAATGTCTTTTTGATAATCTACACGTTTTCTTGCGGTAGCCTTTCTACAATAAGCCGTGGTAAAAGTTACTATAATCCGTTCAAGGAGTTGATAAGCAGACAGATTAGCTAGCTAGTTGATAAATTGTCTACTTCCACTTTATAAACAGCTAACCATAGCAGCTAGCTAATGTTAACGTTACGTCGCTGCTGTAGCGGTCAGCTACTTTAGCGATGTTTAACGTTAGCTACATAACGTTAGCAATATATCTTGTGTAGAATCCAGGACTGGTTTTCGAATTTTTTCACCCTGAGTCCAGATTTCAAAAAAGTGCGTTTTCAGGCAGTACGTTTACAGAATTCGTTTGGACGGTCGGCCCAAACGATGCAAAACGTGCATTTGCATCAAAAAGCGACTCCGTGTGGATGGCCCTTTAGTGTAACAAGATGTAAACACAACACTGACATGGTTGTTATGACAAACATGTTGCCTATTTACACAGACACAGAGCAGAACAACATTAGCATTTATTTGGAGTTGAGTGTCCATCAGATTTTTGGTCTCCACCAGCTCTTGAGGGAAATATCCGTCTCTTTAGTTGCTAAATGAGATGGCCTTTAACTATGATATAACATTTTTTTTAAATCAGTCAGTCATTTTTTTTTGATGACCTTTTATAAACAGCTTTCTCCTCTTTTGTTGGTATGTAAAAGGTCTGTTATCTCTTATATGTAAGTAATATGTAGTTCTAAAATAAACAATAGATGAACTCATTTATTTGCAGAGCTGGGAATCCCAGCCTGCGTGTAAAGGAGATAAACAGCACAAAGACAAAACAAAGACAAGCTGAAATCTTTTCGTCCCACAGCTAAGTCAAAGCCAAGGAAACTTTGCGACTAAATAGCGTGCCGAGTGCCATGTGAAGTTTTTCTTTTCATATCACTGCAGGACTTCAAACAACACCAAAGAAGGGAGATTAGGCAACAAGCCAAAAGAGCCCAAGCCATCATCTCTGTGTGCATTAAAGTGATCAAAGGGTTTCTGAGAAGGATCCGCGTCAGGTTGAGTTGACAAACCTCATCACAGGGAACAGCACTGAGTGGGAGCTGGCTGTGTTTTTGGCAGTTTGAGGATATTTCAGAGTGCAGATGAGCTGGTCAGGTGAGAGGAGCTGCACAGTAGAGGCACGGAGGCCTTTTTAACAAAGGTTTAAGTCCAGCTGACTGTTCTGGGAAGATGACTCAGAGAATGAGTGGTTAGATGAGACTTTAAAGCTTCTAAGTCCTGAACATGTTGTTATGTCCACAGAAGTGTTTTCCTTTCCTGGATCCAATATAATTTTTTTTTTAGATAATCTTTTTGGGCTTTTCCGCCTTTAACTGATAGGACAGTTAGGTGAGAAAGGGGAGAGAGAGAAGGGGGGGGAAGACATGCAGGAAATCGTCACAGGTCGGACTCAAACCCTGGACCTCTGCGTCGAGGCATAAGCCTCAAAGTATGTGTGCGCCTGCTCTACCCACTGAGGCAACCCGGTCACTCTTGGATCCAATATTTCTGCCTCAGAAGGAACAGTTATTCTTTCCAGGGTACACAGGGGGAATGAACATCTTATCAAAGAATTAATTTTTTGTAACCAGTGAGTAGGAAGTGGGTTGAAAAAAAGTTTTAAAAAGAAACAAAAAACAAACCGACAGACCCAGTGTTAGACTGTTATTCATTCTGCTCATCACTTTGGTAACCAGGGAAGTTAATTTGACTAAATAACACAAAAAGAATTGGTAAAAAAAAAAAATATAA
The DNA here is from genome assembly GCF_031162955.1 of Sander vitreus. Classification (NCBI taxonomy): domain Eukaryota; kingdom Metazoa; phylum Chordata; class Actinopteri; order Perciformes; family Percidae; genus Sander; species Sander vitreus. The sequence continues at coordinate 25,242,564 of NC_135871.1, forward strand.
AGTGTCTGGACAATTTGTCTGGGGGATAAAGCAAATTGTTTTCCCCTCATCAACTGGAACACCAGATAGTGTGATGAGCAGTGAATTTAATCTGCCTTTTATAAATTACTCTCACGAACTCGACCACAGACTTCTCTTTGTTCTCCTACTGATTGACATTTCAACTATTCGACCACTCTCTCTGTGCTGACATTAAATCCAAGAGTGACAGTACCTCCCCTCCCTCCCCCCACAACACTGCTTTGTACTACACTCCTTCTGGCACACAGAACATACAAGTGCTTTAAATAATTCAAGGGAAACAGCAAAAAGCAAGTTCCACTTGACTGACAAATTGGAGACACCAAGGCATTACATATTAATGGCTTTCTCCAAACATGACATGGCATTTCCCGTCTCATTTCCTGCTCTTGACAGATCAGCAGCACACAGCAGAGGACTGTCCACTGGCTACTCAGATACTGAATATAGACCAGTTCATTGTTAAGAGTTCATTCAGCACGTGTGGGTTTAATACCGCGAACTGGTAGTGAATATATGGAGTGTCTAAATTGGCCAATACTGATACAGAGTTTAGTTTTTTCTCAAATCTTAAGATTTTAGTTTCAAGTCTTCAGTCCAGTTTAATATCTGGTGTGACAGAGAAACAACCTCAGCCTACACACAGTGGGCCCTATCTTGCACCCGGCGCAACGCAGCGCAAAGCCCGACGCAAGTGTCTTTGCTAGTTTAAGACCGACGCAGTTGTCAATTTCCCGTCCAGTGCCCGCGTCGTTTAAATAGAAAATGCACCTGTGCCCATCTGTGCGCCCATGGGCGTGCTGGTCTTACAGGGAGGTGTGTTCAGGTGCATTCTTGGCATATTGCTATCTTGAGGCAGTGGAAAGTGATCGCACCATTGACCAACAAAAACCTGGTCTAAAGTCAACAACGCAGCATTTCATTGTTATTTTAACTGTGCATTAGCAAAATACTGTTTTGGTGGCACAGTGCTCGTGCCATATATGATCTGCTCGCGCACCTTCACTTCACGCAGTTTCTTCTCCTGAAAATCTCTCCAATCCACCATCATAATAGCAATGTGCCAAGATACGAACGTGCCTGGCTTTTAAAGGGAATGGGAGATGACACTCCGATTGGTTTATTGCATGTTACGCCCAAAACACACCTATGATTAATTAAGACTAAGTATAACCCTTTTGAACCATAAGCCTGGCGCACAGACCCTTTTTTCTGCCGTCAAACTAGCAAAAGTGGAGTAGTACAAGCCCTAAATGCACCTGCGCCAGGCATTTCACGCCGTGTGCTTCGGCCCCTAGTATTGTAGATGTGACGGTGTATCAGCATAGTGCTTGTCAGGGATGTTTGCTCTGAACTAGTCTATATCCACGGCGTTCAACTTCCGGGATTGCTCCATTGCCGCCGGAAATTCCCCCTGATGTCCTTCTTTTCGGCCGGATGTCCATTACCTTCCGCTTTCTTTGTGTTGGAATTTTAAACTCTGGTGGATTTCTGAGGACTATGGTTATCTCTGCAGGGTAAATCCAGACAGCTAGCTAGACTATCTGTCCAATCTGAGTTTTCTGTTGCACGACTAAAACAACCTTTGAACGTACACATTCCACCAAAAACAAGTTCCTTCCTGAGGCTATTTTTTAGAGGCCCCGTTGTCCGGTGCTTAGCGCCGCCCAAGACGATTGTGATTGGTTTAAAGAAATGCCAATAAACCAGAGCACGTTTTTATCCTATCCCGGAATGCTGTGTGGACTTGCCAGACCCTTAACTGTTACTCAGCATGACATCTGCTTGACATAGTTCTAGGGTGTTCTCTCACTTGCTCTGGTTGAAGGTGTGTATCTTGACACGGTGGTGTGTGTACTTCTGCAGGATCTTCTTTGTGTCTTCGTCTGTGTTGAAGGAGTTCATGAGAACCAGCGGCACATCTGTGTTGTAAGTCTTGTTCAGGTGCTGTGGGGCAATAAAAAAAAACAAACAACGAACACAACGTAGTAAATGGCAGCAACCTTTTGCATTGTTTATTTTTGTTAAGACCGACTAAGCAACAGCATTTGTGATTTTTCAAGGTACAATTTAGATTGCATTCCTAGACTATATATACACTGGTACATACAGTATATATAAGTTGACCCACTAATTCAAGTGAACTTTAGAGTTTATAATGGTAATTTAAAAACACGTCATTCAGTTTTAGAGTTGGATTATCATGTGACCAGATGAGGTGGTGCGGGTATTGTATTTGCAAAATCAATACAATATAAATGATAAACAAAAAAGGATTAAAGTTGAAAGTCTATAACTTAAACCATTTTGTTGTTGCGTTTGAGAGTCTGTTTTTTAATACAAATTTAAGTGACAGTTATAGCAGTTGGACTTTGTAAAAGGAGTGACATTATCAGACAGTACAGCAATAATTCAGTACATCTGAATTCCTGCAGCGTATAACACGTAATAAATACTAAGAACAGCCCAAGAAACAATGTTTCTGTTACTTGATTGTGTGATTAGAATGAATACAAAAGGAGAAAAATAATACCTGAGGAGAGAGAAGCATTGATTTTACCAAGATAAGAGAAAATTAAAGCCAGTAGAGGAGAATGATGACAAATGGGATGTGAATCAGTGGGGAGTGGTTGACGTGAGGAAGTTGCTAAAAAGTTTAATTTCCAGCCTGTGACAGAAAACAACATCCACTGGATCCCCAAGCAATCTTAAAGCCCCTATGTGTAGAAGTTGCGTTATTATTTAACCTTTTAAAACTACTAAACGATTGTTTGTAGAAAAATGTAAGAAATAAGAGCATTATTTTTTGTAACAGTGGTAGTAGCAATATAGAAAGGCAATTGTGGTGAGAGGGGGAGTGTGGCCCGCAAAATGGTCGAATTATTTGGATTTTTTTAATTTATTTTTTACATTTTATTTCTGCAGTTACTGTAACTGTTTGATTACGTTTTCTGTAAGTGTTATCGCTCTACATGAAGGGTCTAAATGTTGTTTCAAAGTGTTTTTCACACTGCAATGGGATTTCTTTTCTTCACTTACCTAATTTTTTGTTAGGCTAAAAGTACTAAAATGTAAACATATATGACAGCAACTAACGAATATTGCTGTTATTTATTAATCTGTATCCTAAGTATTTGCTCAATTCATAAACTTATCTTTTGGTCTATAAAATTGCCATCAAATAGTGAAAAACACATTTTCCCAAAAGCCCAATTCTTCAAATGTCTTGTTTTCTCTGCCCAACAGTCCAAAACCCAAATATTTATTTATTACTATATCAGACTAAAAAACAAATATTCACATTTTTGAAGAACAACCAGTGATGTTTTTACTTAAGAAATGATAACAATAAATCAGTTACCACAATAGCTACTGATTCATTTTCCACCTATCAGCTCATCGTTTCAGCTCTTAAAAAAAAAGCCTTTAAAATACCGGACGTGTTAGTTTCACTTGCAAAGACCCCTCAGGTCCTTAGAATATCGACGTTACCTGAAAAAACTATCCCTTGGTGTCCTGAGTGGAAGCTATGGCCCTGTTTTCCAGAATAAAAGTGGTTGTCAGTTGGACTGCTTCTGTAACGTTGAGCTGCACTCTTTTAAACTTCCATAACTCAACTTGCTTAATTTAACAGATGTAGAAACTAAACAGCCCCTCAGGTGAAAGCAGTAAATCTTCAGCAGCCAGGTGGCACCATTCCAGTAAGTCCACTCTTCCATGTCACCTCTTTAGTGCGAGTGTACAGGTCTCTGCACTACAACTGTCCAAAATAAATATGCATGAGGGGCGTTGTCACACAGGAGACCTGGTTAGAGGTTGGTGTGTGTATGGGATCCATTTTCTCTCTTTCTAAATAGCCCAATTCAGTCAGGAGGTAATCTGACCAGACCTGAGCAGAAAATGGAGAGCAGTGACTTGGACACAGAGAGCAGTGTGCTGGGAGGAGAGAGGCGTCCCATGAGGGAAACACACAAATACCACAGGGCCACACATATAAACTCAAATTACACAATACTGTACACACCAAAGCTCTGGCATCATCGTCTCTGACAGATTCATGACAGATTTCTTTGTACTGAGGCTGAAACTTTAATTTAGCTCTCCAATGCTAAAATAATGCGATTATTGTTTATTTATGTATTTGTGGGACATTATTTAAGTTTGAACAAACATAAAAGAATCAAGGAATTACTTGGATTGCTGATGTATGCAATACTTTTTTTATGTTATGTCTTGATTTATCGTCAGGCACAAATAACCACAACCCCCTTCCACAAACACAAATGTTCACACACCCTCCTTTCCTCCAGCACACAGCCTTCTTCATTTCCCTGCCAATCCCACAGACCTACCGGCCTGCACACCAACAGATCCTCTTTCACTACAACCCCCCCCCCACCCCCCCAGGTATCACACTGAACTCCTTTCAAAGAACCTTCAGCTCTTTTTCCAGAAAAAACACGTCTCTCTCCCTGCGCCCCAGATACATCAAGTAATAGAAGCTTGTGCCTGGAGGATGATTCACACACAGCAGCATAATGGAGAGAAAGGCAGAGGACACGACATATTTGCTTGTAATTGTAATTTTCTGTTTATGAAAAGGAGAGGTGGTGTTATTTTCTCCCCTGAATCCTCTGACAAACACATTGTTCTGTACTCTTCTAGCTTGGGTTAATAAGTAAAAGTCTAAGTTCCTCTCGGAGTATTATATTGTTCTTATAATACATCCATGGTTGCGGACTCCACGTCTGCTCTGCCCCATCCCTGCCCATGTTCAAAAAGCACCTCAAAACATTTATTTTCACTAAGTCCTTTGCCCCCACCCCCCCCTATTTGTTAAGCAACCTTGGGTACCATGAAAGGCACTATATAAGTCCAAGTTATTATTATTATTATTATTATTATTATTATTATTATTAATTATTATTATTACTACTACTACTTCTGACAACACATCACTTCCTGTTTCCATGCCCCACCCATTCTGACATCACAGCCACATCCTGGCCACGTTCAGCCCCGACAAAAGGTAGCAACACACGTTTTTTTAAACTGAAAAGGGGGTGCGTTGAACACCCTGTTGTGTGCGCAAGCGCTCTACCTTTTTATTACCACATTTACAGACATGTCTCTGCTGTTTGGGTATCACCATTTTTCTCAAGTAATTAAGAACAGGCTCTTATTTACAATGGCGACCTGACTACACATTAGTCACATTATACACAGCCAATAAACGAGAGACACACCCACCAAATAAGAGAAAACATAACTCAAAGACTGTTGCACACGTTTCATACCATTCTGAGAAAACATGTTGTTCAGCCAGGAAACTGTAGCAAAACTGTGCACAGCGTTTTGAGATTCAACGTGCCCCATGTGTACTATTGTGGCAACCGGCCACCTCTGAGTTAGGCAACACCTAACCAAATGCTGCCAAATCTGGGCCACAGTAAGGATGCAATTTGTAAAAACAAGTTTATCAGCTGTGGTTTGAGAGAAAAGATAAACTAACCAACAGACTGTGAAAAGTTCAAATTAAAGCTTTTATCCATGGATGGATTTACAGACTGAGGAGCAAAAATAAAAAACAACCAGCTAAAAACTATGAGATGAGAACAGCTTCCAACAGAAAGTGAGAGTTGGAGATTAGGCGTCACAGATGCCTGAACTTATCCATGATTTCTTCTACACTGAAGATCTAAAAACCTATTTGGTTCTTAAGCCTAAATTGTAATGAAATACAATTTGGGGTGTAAGACGCTGACCATGTAAATCTAAATCTAGCCAAGGACCTTTGCACCATGTCCTAACCCTTACCCTCTTTCTTCTCTCATTTCCTGCGTAACTCTACTGTCTGTTATCTAACAAAAGCAAAATGTGCCCGATTGGCCAACAGGAAGCGGCCTTGTGAATTAAGTTATTTCTTCTCAATGCATAAAACTAAGTTACAACTCCAATTAATTAATTTTAAACCTGCGTTCATTCAATGATTGTTGAGGGCAGCGCGACATGCTGTGAACTCAACAGTGACATATAATCACTTTTATAAAGCTGATATGGTAAACACGTTGGCAAACAGTGACTTATTTGCACATTCAATAAGTGATAATATGTCTTAGGTCATGACATGATGTGAGGACCCAAATAAAGAACATCTGCTACATTCTCCAAGGCCTTAAACTTGAGTATTGATAGGTTTCTGTACCTCTATCTGCTGCACCGTGAGGTCCAGAAAGGTGTTCTCGTTGCGGACACTGATCAGGCTCTTGGGGCCCTTACATCCCATGCTGGTTCCCAGGCCTCCGTTCAGCTTCACCACCACCAGTTTGTTCAGGCAGTCAGCCACGTTGTCCGGCAGGCCTCGGCCAGCAATCTTATCGTAGGGCTGGATCTGGAGGAGAGGGGGAGAGGGGCGTTACGGAAACAGCAGGTGTACCTATGAAGTGCTTTTAAAAACCAACAACTTTACTCCTCTTATAATTTCTACTCTTGTTTAAGTGTTTATTATTGTGAACTGCACTTCCTGTGAATCAACAGTGTTGCTGGTAATTTGATGTCTATATTTCTTGGATTTTACAGATTTTAATGCTTATTGCAAATACATTAGAGGTGTTTTTACCAGGAAACCCATGAAGACACATTACACATTTTGTGGCATGTTTATGTGTGAATGGTGCAGATAGTTAATTACGATGGCTTAATGCACAACAAAGCTGTTTCAAAGTAGTCTTCAGCACTTCTGTTGGCAAGGCAGCAAAAGCCATTGGAGTATGGTGTGTGTGTGTGTGTGTGTGTGTGTGTGTGTGTGTGTGTGGCCACGTTACTGGTCAATATTACAGCTCTTACATCAGCGTGTTCACACATAATGTATTGACTACCTTCTAGCAGGAAGGAGTGAAGGGAGGATATGAAAGAGGATGTGGTCGTCTAAATCAACAAACCTCTGTGAACCAGGGACACAAGTTCACAGGAATGTCATCTTGGCAGCAGGATCTGTTTTCAACAGAAACTTACTGCTTTTCAACAGTTGTGCTTCTCCTCAAGCACCATTCAGCTCGATTGAATTTCATTCTTTTGGGAACATTTTAAAATCGAGTTAAAAACTGTGAGCAATGTGCAGAAGCATCCAGGGACAGCAAATTCTAACCAGATGTTACAACAGCTTTTTGTTGTCAGGAAGTGAGTGAGCGTGTCAGTGATAAAGTCTAGTTCTGTATGAGTTTGCCTGCATTCTTAAAATAACAATAAATGTAAGATCTCAGATGGTGTGTATTAGAGTGCGGATCGGGCCGCATTTTTCTGTCCGAGCCCAGCCCGCGTCCGACAGAGCAGTAACTGAACCCAGCCCGAGCCCGACAGGCATTAAGATATTTATGTCCGAGCCCACCCAAGCCCGACAGTTAAAATCTTGTTTTTTTTCCTCATACTAATGACACATGTATGTTTGTTTGTGTGGAAAGCCCACTTTTATTAAGCAACTGTAGGAAGGCATTCGGAAATGTCAACAGAGGAGCACATTAGCGCACACGGGGGCAACAAGCGCACGTTAACACAGCATTTTTAAATTTAAAATGTTCAATGCCTTTTCGCACCGATGTGACCGAGCCCGACCACATTTTCTAAATATCTGTCCAAACCTGACCTGTTGGGTACCGTCGGGTCCCGACGGGCTCGGTTCGGGTATCCATCCTCTAGTGTGTATGTGTTAGAAAATTAAAAGGCCAGGAGGCCATCCTGTGTCCTTTTCTCAATCAGTGACAGCGGACACACACAGCATCCTGATGGAAACAGACGGTCCCCCCCTCTCCCTCCCCCTACTCCCTACACTAGTGCAGACTGAGGCGACAAATACAACAGACAACCTCGACACAGCGGCCGCTCACTCCCTGTCCCGTTCTTCACAGAGATGGCAAGTGATCATAACGAAGGACCAAAGACGCTTCATGGTCAACAATTGTAAAGTGTTAACTTGTACATGCATTACAGTGGTGGCAGATACAAATCCCTGAAGGTAATGGAAAATAATAAAAAGAAATCCAGCGAGTAAGCAGGAAATTTTGAGGGAATGAAGAGGCATTATGGCATATGGGTTGTTATATTGAGAAAAATGTTTTTCAGCTGGGATCGCCATCCTACCCCTGTACCCCCGGAGTTAAACAGCTTCCACTCCCAGATGTTCATTTCCCTTTCTGGCCAATGTAGATGGGGGCTGCATTTTTGTTTCCTCCTGTGTTAAGTTTGAGCTAATGCACTCCATCCAAGTTAACACAACACTCAGTGGTATGCAGGTTTGACCAGACAGCTGGTTAAGACTACTAATTCTAAAGCCATCAATTCTAATGCAAACCGCTGTAAACTGTTTTTTACTTTTCACTTTGATTGACAAGCTGCTGTCATGGGTGAGAGTGAGCACCTGGAAGAAACCTGCAGGACATTTTAGAGCAAAGAGATCCCAGACATGGATTACAGTTTTAGATCGACACAGATACACGCCAGAGGGATTACAAATGTTATACAACTAAAATATGGTTTGCACCACATGTTAATCAGCATCAGTGCAGGAGGGAAGATGGCTGCATGAGGTGTTTACTTACATAATATATAAGTAGTATGAGTAATAGAGAACTATGTTTTGAGTTGCTGTTACTGAGACCACAGCAGCAAGAAGGCTGTATAATCTAATAAGGAGCGCATGCATATTATTCAGTTATTTTATATAAGACATAAGATAGCTATTTCAGTTAAAGTTATACTAATATAAATTTATTAGCCTTGCTAATTGCATCCTGTCAGCACTGTCGTTTGTACTTGTATGCTGATACTTTCTTTTCATTTGTTTATTGTAGAACCACACACACACAAGCAATGGCGCCTCTGCAAAATAGCCTCTGGAAGGAACTTGTTTTGGTGGAACGTGTACATTCAAAAGTTGTTTTAGTCGTGCAACAGAAAACACAGATTGGACAGATAGTCTAGCTAGCTGTCTGGATTTACCCTGCAGAGATCTGAGAAAATGTTAACTGTAGTGAAGAGAATAGGTTGATGCTTAGTCTAGACGTTAGTTCTGGGTTTATCACTAGGTTCACTCAGGTGTGTTGGCCAGAACACCACTTAAGGCCAAGTATTCCAGAGTATGAAATGAAGAGCTGAGAGATTGTTCTTATTCTGTGTGTGTGTGTGTGTGTGTGTGTGTGTGTGTGTGTGTGTGTGTGTGTGTGTGTTTTCTTCTCATTTATGCACACTCTGAAGAAAACTCTGCTGCTCACAACTACAATCCAACAACTGACTGACTAACTGTATCAGAATGCTTATTAACTGTGTGACGTCAGCTATAATATACAAACCAGCACACGCTTTGGCCCCCCTGATAGGGTTAGGGTTATGTGAACTTTTGTCACTTAATATTTTGTGATAAAATACAATGTTGAACATGGTCACTGGTGTTGGATCTGATTAAAATGAAAACAACGTGCATCCTATCTGGATGTTTTGCCACAGCATGTCTGTAATCTCACTTTACCCCTTAAAGCAACACCAAAGATTATTTTGTACCTCCAGCATTTATAGTAAGTAGCATGGTAGTAGGTTTTTAGGATGTGGCTGTGTGTGGGTGTGAAACAGGTATCTTATTTAATTCCTTCAGAAGGAGGAGTGGATTTACCTGCTCTGTAAGTTCCCATGAAGACTTGGTTACTAGTGTAAATATATAACCGCACAAAATACTGTTTTATGACAGTGAAACTTGGCAAAGGTGAAGCGGGTGTTGGTTAAACAGCAGACTGGACGTAAGCAGATGTCTTTTGCTCAGCCCAATTTTTAATCATGACCTTCTCCCAGCATTCTGATAGTTGGTTGGAAATGGTTCTAGATCACCTTTTAATAAAATGGACAGCTGCTTTTTGCTGTTATGAAAAACAAACTAGACAATACTGTGTAATATCATAAAAGTTAGTGTCACTTAATGCACACTGCTATTTGAGAGATACTGACGTCATTGTGTATTTGGTCTCAGTCTCATCTGGCTTTTATCTGATGGCTTTGACTCAAACGTGTGATTTCTCCGACTGCAGATATAGAAATGTTTCTGAGGTGTTGTGCCCTGAACCAGACGGAGAGATGGGACATGTGGCATGAAATATGTGAAAATGTTTCACTTTCTCCTCCACTGCTGAACTTAGTTTGGCAGATCTATGAAATTAATTAGGCTGCAAATAACAATTTAATTATTGTTTAATCTGTTGATTATTTTCTCGATTACTCATTTAGTTGCTTGGTCTTTAGTCTCGCATTGCCAGCCCTTCTTCCACAGCGCTGCAGAGGAAGGTCTGGCTAGTCCACACAGCATTCCAGGATAGGAGAAAAACATACTCTGGTTTATTGGCATTTCTTTAAACCAATCACAGTTGTCTTGGGCACCGTACAGAGCAACTCTGCCTCTGCAAATAGCCTCGGGAAGGAACTTGTTTTGGTGGAACATGTGTACGTTCAAAAGTTGTTTTAATCGTGCAACAGAAAACAAAGATTAGATAGATAGTCTAGCTAGCTGTCTGGATTTACCCTGCAGAGATCTGAGAAAATGTTAACTGTAGTGAAGAGAATAGGTTGATGCTTAGTCTAGACGCTAGTCCTGGGTTTATCACTAGGTTCACTCAGGTGTGTTGGCCAGAACACCACTTAAGGCCAAGTATTCCATGGTTCTTATTCTGTGTGTGTGTGTGTGTGTGTGTGTGTGTGTGTGTGTGTGTGTGTGTGTGTGTGTTTTTTCTTCTCATTTATGCACACTCTGAAGAATGCTTATTAACTGTGTGACGTCAGCTATAATATACAAACCAACACGCGCTTTAGCCCCCCTGATAGGGTTAGGGTTATGTGAACTTTTGTCACTTAATATTTTGTGATAAAATACAATGTTGAACATGGTCACTGGTGCTGGATCTGATTAAAATGAAAACAACGTGCATCCTATCTGGATGTTTTGCCACAGCATGTCTGTAATCTCACTTTACCCCTTAAAGCAACACCAAAGATTATTTTGTACCTCCAGCATTTATAGTAAGTAGCATGGTAGTAGGTATGCAGATGTCTTTTGCTCAGCCCAATTTTTAATCATGACCTTCTCCCAGCATTCTGATAGTTGGTTGGAAATGGTTCTAGATCTGGTGTTGGATCTGATTAAAATGAAAACAACGTGCATCCTATCTGGATGTTTTGCCACAGCATGTTTGTAATCTCACTTTACCCCTTAAAGCAACACCACAGATTATTTTGTACCTTAAAATAATGTTTCCAAAATCGTTTCAGTGGTTCATCAACTCGTAACGGCACTTCTGCATTTGCTTTGCGGCTCTCTATCACAACAAAATAAAAAATGAATAAGGATAAGAAAGAATAAGGATTCTTCAAAAAGAAGAACATTGTAGTGAGACAGTAAACAAGAAAGAAGGACTGATTTACTTCACAGTGAATTAAAAATGAACAGACATATCTTCGCACACACATATTTCATCATATCCATTTCTCTTTCGCAAGCTGCTGCACATTATATAAACTGACTTTGAGTTCAACACAAAGTCACAGCAAAAGAAAAAGTAAGAACTTTCTCGGGGTTTGGAAAGCAGCCTGCAAAGCAACACTAATATACTTTTGCTGCTCCATTTACCTACTGGCTATTCCCAAATAGTGCCCCTTTTTTAGGGTTTCAAATAGAGCTGCAACTAACCATTATTTTCATTATCCAGTGACTGGATTTTTACGGCCATATATAGAAGTGGCCGTAAAAAGAGCTCCATCTCATTCTTCCCCACTGTTCTTTCATTTTATACGTCTGCATAACTTGAAAAATTAGCCTGAAATTTAGCCTTAGCCTAAATGCCAAAAATATACCAATTTATTATTGCTGTGGCAGGTCAGCCTGTCATCTCCACTAGCTGCAGTAGTGAGTGGGCAATCTGTGTCAAAACTGGCTTTATAGACTAAAAAGATACTGAATTATTAATTTGGTTGGGGGAAGATTTTGAATCGAGCAGCTGTCTTTGCCAGTGGTTGTTAAAAAAAAAAAAAAAAAAAAAAAAAACTGTAGTTTACTTTTCTGCTAATTCCTTTACTCTCACTCACTGGGATAAGACGCTGCCAAATGATGCATCTTTACCCTCTTCCTCTCATCTCACACACACTCCCTCTCTCAGCCTGTTTCCTCATCTCATTACTGTGTGTCACTGTCATTTCTCGTAAAAATAAGTGAGGCAGCTCAGAATTGGGGAATGATGCAGTTACTCTTCACTGAGGAGAAAAAGACAGATCAGGCTTTGTGTTTGTGCGTTTGGTTACAGCATCCAGTGCCAGGCGATCAACTGAGGAAGTTTTGTCAATGTTCAGTGAGACAGAATCAAACATGGCCAACAAATGCCAGGCAGCAACATCTCTGCTATGAAACCGGCTGAAGATTACTTTGTAAAGAATATTTGGAAGGGGAACATCCTGTCGTTTTAACTGACAGAGCGAACAATATTAAATGCCACAGAATAAATACACCTTAATGCCTTGCTCAGCAGCAGTACCACTAGTCAGGATTCTGAGTGCAGCAGGTAAAATGACGGTGTGCAGGAAATTAGTAGATTTTTTAAATATTTCAATCTTAGGACAATTAGAGTGTGTATCCTTTCTATTTGATAACAATACTTCTATAAATGTGGGTACTTCATTATTAAATGCTTAATAAGTCGATAAGAGACAGGTCCAATAAGTCCAGGGTTTCCCGCAGCACTTTGCAGTTAAGGTGGCTGCCTTAGCAACACCAGCCTGCCGCCTTAACTACGTCGTCAAATTCTATCTATCTGTGCCAAATTTCGGTTCCAAAAGTGTCTGAGTGTGTAAGCGCAAGCTTATCTGTCCTCTCTGCATATTGACAGAGAGCAGAGCTCCGACACGGACACAGGCGCGCGCAGAGGTGCGGGCAAACTACATCGGCTCTGCAGTTTTGAAGTCACAGAGAGTCACAGCAATGCTGATAAAGTGGTTTCAATTGTGGTTACAGTTTTTCAAAACTTCACACAGACAGCGTTTGTTGCAATATGATATTAATGGCGAGGCGAAAGCGGTGACACTTCCTCTGAGACAAGCAGGCACAACAGTGGTTTCTATGCCCTGATGAATGACTGACAGGCTGAGGTTGTAAGGCAAGGCAACTTTATTTCTACAGCACCTTTCAGCAACAAATAAAGTCTTTATTCTTTACCCGGTCTGATGGCAAACCCCCACCCTACGACCTTAACTAAAAAAAAAAATCTGAAGTCAAAGGAACTCTCACTTTTTGGTGACCCAAAAGCTAATTTCTAAAGCACTAGTTAATGATTTACTAACTATTACTTGTAAACCCTTTATCAAGGGTGCCTTATTAGAAAGTGTTTCCATTTTAACACATTGTGTTTGTTTTTTTTCCCCATGCTTTGTGATTTTACCAGTCAGTCTGATTTTTTAACTTTTGAGATAATGCTTTGATCGCTCCATGAGGTTCTAAATAAAATCACTAATGTTTATTTGTATGACTTTTCTCTAGTTTTTGCTATTTTACTTGTACTGGATACTTTCACCTCTTCAGACCTCTAAGAATGCTTAAATGAAACAATCTAAGATGGAAAACACACTTATAGTTGCTGTTCCCTGCTGACATCCATATTAAGACACAAGCAGACAAATCAAAAAAGGTTGGGCAACACTGTCTAGTCATCACTTCTGCCAAACACATGTAGTACAGCTGCCTGGTAAAGATTTTAACACATCAATCTAAGTCACATCGGGCCACATTCATATTCAGGGTTTAATCTTTAGTTTAGACGTTGAAGAAGCTTCAGAAACTCTTATGCCTTAGATACATGATGGTATTTATATGTGAACTTCTGTCACTTTAATGATAAAATACAATGTTGAAAATGGTCACAGGTGTAGGATCATAAAACAATGAGCATCCTATCTGGATGCAACATGATCCTGTTTATTCCACAGAATGTTTGTAACCTCATTTTACCCCTTAACAATTCATAACTGCACTATTTCTTTATTATCTTGGGAGTCATATTTTCTACAATCACAACGAAAATCAAAAAAATACACAAGGATAAACCCCTTCTATATAAAGCGGAATATTGTAATGAGACAGTAAACAAGGAAGAAGGACTGATATACTTCACAGTGAATTAAAAATAAATGATCATATCTGGGCACACACAAGCTATTTCATCATAACCATTTCTCTTTCTCAAGCTGCTTCACATAAACTGACTTTGAGTTCAACACAAAGTCACAGCAGAAGAAAAAGTAAGAACTTTCTCGGGGTTTGGAATGCAGCCTGCAAAGCAACACTCATATACTTCTGCTGCTCCATTTACCTACTGGCTATTCCCAAATGCTGCCTCCTGACGGCTCAACATTTTGACTGACACACAACACTGTGTTCAGACTTCAAAGATCCTCCCTTGAGATCAACCCGAATCAAATACGTTTGCACTTTTTAAACTCTGTTAAACCTTGCTGTCTTGTACTTTAAAGTTCACACATAACATGGTGTCCAGGAAACAGAAGCATCCCTTGTGACTGAAAACTAAAGAAGACTTACAAAATGAGCTTTTTTGGTGAAAGAGAAAAAGGAAATCCTGCACAACCAACTCACAGACACACCGATGACTTGGCACTTTGATTGAATTTGTAGGTGACTGACCCACAGCAAAATGAAACTTAAGACTCCTGTGATTTCTCGAGATAGTGAATAGTCAATGTACAGTCTACAGAGGTCTACTGTAAGTAATGAAGGCAGGAACATTTAAGTGGGGCCTTTTAAAGTCAGTCTAGATTACTTTTCAGTGCAGGGAAACATACACAAGCTGATCTCTGAATTTGACTAATACCACGTTAACACTACATCATCACATTAAAATGACCTTACTGTATACACTTAAATAATGAATGAATAAATAAATAAATAAAGCTGTCTTATGGTGGGAAAGAAAGTTTGCATTGGAAATGGCTTAGTTAGACGTGCGTTTCTGAAAAGGAGAACTAGGAAGCCCTAGTCATGGGTGCTAGATTCAGTCGCTGGGCTCTTGGAACGAGACAGAAACAGCCCTTTGGCATCTACGACTGAGCAGCCCTCTTAAGGATCCACTCTGCTCACCCCACCTAGGGTCGGGACTAGAAAATGGGCTCTAAAAATGGCCTGCCTTAAACCTCCTGACTTGATTACTGCATCCAGAGGGATAACCACACACGGTCAGAAGCACAGCTTATTCTAATGTGCCACTCTTGTCACTAACGTCAGCTAGACTCCTAAAATGTGCAGAGCAGGTCATTGTATTATTGGTTGCTCTAGTGGGAATCAAATCCCTCTTGACAGTGTTACCACCATCAAGCAGTATGTGTTTATGACTTTGTCCGATCTAGCAATATTTCACATGGCAGTAGCATGGAACAAATACAACACAAAAAGGACCATGGATCCCTCTAACATGCAACTGAGCCGACAAGGAAGTGCTGTAACAGTCGAGATGTCCTGAATCCCAGAGGTCATCTAATTCAAGTGTTAAGAAATTGTTGCACACTTGCAGCTTTGATGCACAAAAATACTTCAGTATTTCTAGATTAAATTGTTTTTTTGCTTTAAATAAACAATACTAATTCACTGGCCATTGGGCTTGCAATGAGTGATACTACTTGGTTATCAGCTTATCTTTAACCTGTCACATGTAAGATAATAAAACTTCAAACTCTTCTGTCTACATCTTTGGAGATTTTGGCTTACAATTGCCCCAGTAAATACTCTAAGGATCTGAAAATGAACCACACATAATAAAAGAATTTACAATGAGCCAAATGTGTAATTTACAGTACTTCAATAAAACAGATGAATGATTTACAGTTTTGTTTGTCTGAGTCAAGTACAACTCAGAAACCAGAGTCAAGTATTCGACAGGCCATAATGAGAAACATTACTTTGGTCTAGTTATTGGAAAGTAAGGAGCCAGCATTTGAAAAATAGTAACTCTAACAAAGCATCACTAGTTTAGGTAATACTTAAGTCCTTACACTAACAAAACAATTCCAATTCCAGAGAACTGCCTCTAATAACTCCACATGGACTTACTATTATACTATTCAAACCCTAAATACACACAGAGGGATCCACAAATTTGAGATGGTTGAGTGGCACATAGCATTTGTGAACCTTGAGCACACATTAAGCGAGAAGGATGCCCCCTATAATCATTTTAGAGTAAAAAAAAACGTACCAGTGACTCAGCAGACTTGTCATATATTTAACATATCCCATACTTCTGGTACAATCCCTAGTGTTTGGAAATCTGCTGAGGTTGTGACCCAAGTTAGTTAAATAATTACTGCCCAATTTCCAAACTGTGTTGTTTGGCCAACGTTTTTGAAACCTTGGCCAAACAACACAGTGTGGCCAATGTGGAACATCTAACCAAAAACTGAGGAGAAAAACTGGTTTCCCTTTACAGAAATAAGTCTTGTTTTTCAATTTTCAGTGGGAAAACTGTGGCGCAATCACACATAATGTCTGTTTTTGATTATGGTGACATTCTTTAGATGCGTGCTTCCATCTGCCACAGTGAAGCTGCTTGATGCGGTATATCACAGCACTCTGCGGTTTCTTACCCATCATTGTATTTTTTATCAAAAAGATTAAAAACAGGCTTCGGGACTGACTCAAATTAGACCGACTGGTTTCCATTGAGACATTCAGGGCGATGCGTTACATAGGGACTGCTCTTGCTTTTAATATCGCTTTTATTTGCCTGTATCTGTGATTCTCATTTGATTTTATTGTTTATATGTCAGGTCTCACGGCAGTTCGGGAAATTGTCACGTTATTTTTTTTATCTAATGATTTGTGTATATGGAAACGGTCATCTCGGTTTTTTTTCGTGGTGCTCAGCACGGAATGGGAAGCATCTATATGGAGGTTGGGTTTAGGAAAAGAAGAACGGGGAAAGGACACGTCACACACCGGGACACAACCCGCGGTCTCTGGGGGATGCGCGACAACAACGCGCTGTTTTATTGCTGTGGGTGCAGCCTGATGTAAGCTGAGTTGTACATATTAAGTGGAGCAACATCCACAATGGAAAGAAAATGAAGAAAAGTGGTATAAAACGTGGCACACAACAAGTAAAACGACAAGTATGGATGAGCATCATTTCATTTTTTTAAACTGAACAGAGTGTTTGGCGTCATTGTGTTTAATGCTTCGGCTGCCTCAACTTTAACTTGAAGCTGGGTGTTGTTTAATGACAGCTCATCATAATGAGTGACAGGTGTCGGGAAGGGAGTTTGATCAACTGAGCCTGCGACTAAAATCACACGAGTGACTCAAGGTGAAAAGCTGCATACAGTTGCTTTCATTTTGCATTTTTAACCTGCTTGGTGCACCACATCTTTAGCTGCCCAATACAAGACAAAAGAGGGACTTAATGGTGAATATTTTCAAATACAAAAAGGTGTTGAAAGGTCAATATCTGATCGTGTGCACTGTTGAAACACTTGATTCATGATGTCCATCAGCGTGTCCATCAGCGTCATTGTTCTGTTTATCTTTTAATCCCTAAGAATGAGGATAAATGGTTGACAACTTTCCAGAGTTGTAAAAATCTGCCTCATAGTTTTAGTGCAGTGTTTAATAAGCCTTTAAACTTGTGGGTGTATCACTCAAACTGGAATTCCTGGATGGTTATCTCATCTGTACCATTAGCAACATGCCTCCATGCCCGTTGGTTAGAGATTATTCATGTTTTGTATTGGATGTTAATTACTTCTTGGTGTATTAGAGATTGCTTTCTGTCTTCTGACAAGACAATATCAAAAGATAATGTGTGTACAACACACATTTAAAAATAAATATTTTCGAGAATACACTCGTAAGATGCAGAAACATGAAGAGCCACTGGCAAACAACAAGTTCTTATGTGGGATCTAAGGGATGTAAATCCAGAGTTTTCTTTCTCACCACAAACACACAAGTACGTGCAGTAACACACAAAAAACCTCCACAAACTCGACTCACCGAGTCCTCTGGAGGTCTTTGTATCTTGATCCACTCTATCGATGGCCCCTTCACCTGCAGAAATCTGTGGAAAAGATTCTTGAAGCCCTCAAAGTCTTTCCTGGACACCTGAAAAACACAAGGATTTTATTTTAAGCTTCATGCATTTTTAGTCATGAGTACAATTTTGCCCAATCAGAAATGTATTCATTTGTCCAGAAAGATAGTAGTAGAAGTACAGTTTGCTTCTCATAGTGCACAGATTATCTAACAGGTTTCTCTAATTCAGGGCAGTTTAACAAACTGCAAGAAAGATGCTGAACAAGCTCTACAATATGCCATCCTAAATATTTGACTATAAGGTTATGTCTTTCTCTACAATCTTCCTTATAATGATTTGTGTGATTTTGTTTTATTTATAAAATCTAGTGGTTTGCAACTCTAAGTCTTGGGTTGCTTTTTCCCCAGGTTTGTATGTTATTAGTTTTCGAATATGGTTACACAAAATGAAAACAAAAAAGGTAATGATAAAAAAAAAAGTAATTTACAGTCTTGAAAAAAAATGTAAATAATTGATTTAAAATGTGTATTTAAAAAACAAAACAAAAAATGTATTCCTAGAGGGTAAGAAAAATAAATGACCATGAAAGTTGTCCGTCATTGGTATCACTGGAGAACCTGTACAGATCAACCAGTTTGTAACTAAGAATGTGTGTGTACTCCACAGCTGTGTATGTGCACATGGCTTATTGGCTTGCATAACTTCTAGTGCTTAGTGCAAGTACAAAAGCTTTTACTGTAAACACACTTGAACACGTGTGTGAAGTACTGTGTGACCGACTGAGCCCTCGGACCCTTTTTTTCTTCTGTGTATCATTTCCATCTTTTGTGATTGCTGGCAGTTTGAGAGTGCCTGGTTAATGTCTGAAAGAGCCAAAGCCTGTGTGTGTTCAGCAATGTATTGTGACATCTTTGTCTGAAGGTTGGTGATTGCTTTATATAAAATGAAAATCAATGAAAACAGATGAAATATGCTCAGTCTAGCTTTCTTGCTGCTATTTCATAGACAGTTATGATTTCAGTCTTCTTCTTCTCCCAACACCAGAATTCATTTTGTGTCCAGTTGGGCTGGAAGTCTCTAAAGACGCATTATATTATGATTTAGGCTTAAAAACCTCGCCTACTGCAAATTTATGACGTATATTTTATGTATGTGTGCGCGTCATGTAGGTGGGACCCTCATTGACACAGTTCTTCAGTATGTGTCACTTTTGTGTTTTTCCAGCGTTTCTGCATGACCCAATCACCCTCTAAATCACAACCAGATGGTCGGAGAGAAAGGGTGTGTTAGTGTACCTCTCTCTCTGCGCCTGTGGTGGTGTCCAACAGTTTCTCCAGCTCCGTGTGCATGGAGCTCTCCAGCTGCTGCCGCATCATTTCCTGGAACTGAGCCATCCCTCCTTTGGCCACTCCTTTACTCAGACCTGAACAGGCAAGATAGTGGAAGATGTGGGGCAAGGTTTAACACTGCTGCAACATACTTGCATTTGTACATATTCTAGATCCTCAAAAGTATTCTTTACTCATTCCATTAACTCAAACTATCTGTTTTAACCTTGTCTGACACTGAACTATTTTGGATTTTTTTGTATATTTGGATTACTGAAGTTCTACTGATATTCTTATACATATTAAAAATCAAACTAATTTGGATCACAGAAGCTGGAAAAATAGAAGTCCTAAACCGTAATACAGAAAAAGTACAGAAAACTTAATCTGGAGCTACAAAGATTAATCAACTAGTCCATTAACAGAAAAGAAATCTAGTATTGGCCTCTAAACTCCAGTTCAAACAGGCTATGGTAAAAATCAAAAGCAAGCAAAAGACCTCAACAGCTCTGTAGTCACCACAGCTGTCCAACACGACTGGTAAACACTGACCAATTAGACAGCTTCGACAAAATGTAAATAGTGTAATTGCAGGTTGGGTGAGATAAAAGAAATGTGACGAAATGAACCTGTTGAGTCTGTTCTGATTTCTGTGGTGTGTGAGATTATTGTTTAGATTAGACCTAAGCCTGTAGGTGTAAGCCTAAACTGTTTTCAGATTCTCAAAAAATACTAACTTAAAGTAAAAAAACTAAACAAAAACAAAGCAAATATTATAATACAGTTACCCTACAAAATGCAGGTGTGTGGTGGCAAAGCCAAGAGGCTTCTGTGTGGCGGACCTTAAAGAGTAATAAATAAGACATACTGGATGATGCTGGATGAAATTATCAAACAAACATACGGTATGTCCTTAAGATACTAATAAATAGTAGTATGTTACATACCACTATTTATTAGTAGCTTAAGGACCATCTATTGGCTTTATATAAAAAGTAAAAGTATTTGAGTATTTCTGGTAAAATGTGGCAAGACAAGACATATCTCTGTCACCACGGATTGGCAACATTTGCAAAAGGGATTTGCACCATGCCAGTGTTTGTCATCAAGGGCAGAAATAAACCAGGTGCTGACTAACTTCTGTGACTGTGGTATCTAGATTATCAATAGTCAATAGTAGGGGTGCACGATTCAGAAAATGTCACGATTCGATTCAATATCGATTTGATTCAAAAACGATTCTCGATTAAAAAAACGATTTACAGTATGTAAATGTAGTTACTTTTCCCATGTGATTGCAGTAGACATACAATATATATAGTTAGCCTACAACATGCAGGTGTGTGGTGGCAAAGCCAAGAGGCTTCTGTGTGGCAGACCTTAAAGAGTAATAAATAAGACATACTGGATGATGCTGGATGAAATTATCAAACAAACATACAGTACGGTATGTCATATATATACTCTATGAATCGATTTTGAATTGGTAGAGGAAAGAGGTGTTTTGCACACCCCTAGTCAATAGATTCATGACGGCATTTTAGAATCTATATCCATTACTTTATTGTTTTAATGGATTAACTACTTTAACTAGTCAATTAATTGTTTTTTTAGTCTATACATGTGAAATAATGACAAATGCCTAGGGTGTGAAAGCTGTATCCATCACATTTGCAGTTTTTACCTCATTGTCCGTTTAAATGATTTACTGATAATCAAAATTACAGTTGATTGATTGATTGAGTAAATCGATTTATCGCATCTTTAGGTAGTTAGTCAACTTGACAACTAACATTTGGAGGTCTGGTTCTCTTCTAAATACTTAAAAGCAATAGTGGATGTTTCAGAATTTAGTAAAATAACCTGCAACTGTGCCCCAAAATCCACTCTCATTGACACATTAGAATTTTTCTTGAGGGCTGAATGCTTTTTTAATGGCAGTAATGTGTAAATTACTGGCAGGCTGGTTGCTTATTAGACAACAGAAAAAGTACAGACACAAAAAAGCAAAAGGGTAGCTGATGAAATATAAGCCTGAAGTAGTGAAATAAATCCAGTGCGAAAAAAGGAGAACCAGAATTCACTTCTTTAAAAAAGGTCCATACAAATATTTGTATTGAATTTGTCAGGTTCTGCATGGTGTGTTCATGTACAGATTTCCCATCCTGTACATCATCATTTAAGTGTTTAGAGTTTACGACCCGTCTCCAATGCATTCAAGAGATACAGTATGTAGTTGGCAAAATAGTCTGGTAGTAATACAAAGGCTAATGTAAGGAAAACTATAATGTGCATTCAATAACTTTTCAGATAGTCAAGCTTTAATCCTTTAAGTGAAGGAATCAGTCAGTGTTTTAAACTTTGACAGAAATGAAACTGTATGGTATGCCGTGATTAGTCACATATGATGGATCAGTTGGTATGTGAGGCAAACTGTCTCTGCTGTAGGCTACTGAAATGAATAGACATCAGTGCTTGTAAGGAAGGCAGTAAGAATACATTTTTAAAAACACCTGGAAGTAAGAAAAAACAGATTAGAAAAAAAACACAGGTATGGTCCTTTAAATCCACTTAGACGTAGGCTAGGTAATGTATCTAGGCTACTTGTACATCTAAGGTTAAGAGTTGAATACACCCTCCACAACACTACTTACCTTCTACATAAAGTGCCATTTTTTTAGATGCCAAGTAACGTTATAGCGACTAGTTCAGCAATACATACAGTTAAATAATATGGTTAATCCTAAACTGAGCTTCAAGTTAAATATTCCAGAGAGGATTCAAAGTGAAAGCCGAAGTGTCATTGAAAGGTACATTCCGTAAAAAAAAAAAGTTTCCTTGAGGTAGGCCTATCCCAAAAGCCAACTGTTCATTTACTCAGAGGTGTACAGCCTGGACAGTCAATTCACCACTGAAGCTCTGGAGGATGAGACGTCCTGTCCACCTCGCGTACTTAAATAAAAACAAGCACAAGGACAGTGCCACTTATCTCCATGGACAGCAGCCAGATGCCGACCCTGAACATGAAGCTGTATCGGGTCTAGGAGGATCTTTTATTGCTTGCGGTGCCTGCCTCTCATTTTCCAGCCCCAATACTGTTGCCCACGTCACAATTCATGTCTGTGACTCCCAACCTCTCGTTATGTTTTTCTTTTCGCCTCGCCCCCTGCTTTCATTTGGATCAGCGTATTGCCACAGAGTCGGCTTCTTTTTACACTGCCAATAAACGTAAATGATTTAGCGGTGAGATGCACACACGAGTGACTCCATCCGCATGAAACTGCCTGACGGGGAACTCCAGAGGCTAGGCTGCGGAAATGAAGGATGGGTGGACGGGTTGTGCTCAAGAAACAAGACAGTTAATGCTGCATTCAGTGTGCGCACCATTCATATACATAAAGAAAACTCATGTCTACGACGGTGCGATGAACACCACACAGGGGAAAAAAGACCGTTTTCGATTAAAAACAAAAAGACCCGTTAGCCGGTGGGCTAATAGCTAACTTGAAGATACGATGAACACCACTCGCTTTGGGAATACCTTGATAATGTCAAGAGGCGAAGGGATAAACTGTTATTAGATTTAAAATAATTTCTTACTGTGTGATAGTAGGATACTGGCGGAAGAAAAGTCGATGGGGTCGGCCTGGTCCTGCGGGTCTGAAGGACCACAGCAATCCCGCAGAGGAGACAGCGGGGTATAATATATGTTCTGTTTCTTTGCTTTTAAATTGTATTCGCCTTAATACCCCGGGATTCTGTTTCCTTTCGACATCGCTGAAAAGGGTTAAGAAAAACTTTTTAAAAAGGTAGTTAGTTTGATGATATTTTACACAACAGTGCCATTCCAGGAAGGGGCGAATGGGAACGTTGCAGGAAGATGGCAGCCAATGAAAAAGCTGTATTCCCGTGACGCAGATTTGACAACCAATATATTTCTGCAACGTGAGATATGGTTTCTGACAATTCCGGGTTAAAGAATGCTAGAAATGTATAACGGATGTATTAAAATAACAAAATGTACCTGATGTACCCGTGTAATGACTTCTTGCGTCAAAGGTTTAACTTGGATTTGAATGTTTGTACTTTCTTTAGTCAGACATTGAAACCATGGAACATCTTCGTTCGTAGATTAAGTGTTTTTACGATGCTTATCAATGTTGGATGACTGATAGTGATCAAGTAGAGTCTAACATACGAAAATATAAAATTTGGAGTTGGAGGAAGAAGAAGCAGTTTTGGAAAAATAATGTCATTATTTTGGCAAACAATATTATATACGTTTTTTCAAAAATACTCCTATATTTGCTGCAAATTTAAACAAAATAATAATATGGTACAAAATATATATGAAAAATGTTGTAACATTCGAAAAGCCCTATATCTGTGTGAATATCTATGTACCCTGTTTACTGAGTGACCACTTGTGTTTTTCTTATTTATTTATTTTTATCTCGGTTATGTAATTTCCTTTTCTCGTTTGTTGTGTCTATTTCTCTTGAATATGTCGTGCCTTTTAAATATTGCAATAAAATAAATAGTTCACACTGACTGCGTATCATTCAACATTCTAGTAGATTTACCCCATTAATGTTGGAATAGTGATTGTTTTTTGGTAGATTTGTCCCTTTTAATGATTGACCTATTTAATCAGCAATGACATCTTGAATTTAACTAATTACAAATGTTACATAATGGACCCTTGTGCTGCTGGGTAATACTGCCCCTGCCTGGTCAAACTGTGACATTGCGCTGTACTTCAGCTTCTGATGCATAGTATTCTACTAGTATTAACGGTCTGCAAATAACTTTTACCAGGTCTTGACAATACAGGTCACACTATTTCTGTTAGATATAATGCTATGTAATCAAAATCTTTGGTTATTGAAAATATTTTTTCCAGAATTATGTCTGAAATACTTCCTGCTAGTAAATGACAGTACTACGTTACTTCTCATTACCATGTAGTTCAGTGTCATAAGCATCAACTAAACAACTTGACATTATTTTCTATACTCATTACAGACTGTGGTATACAATGTAACGGTTATAAAAAAAACTCCACCCCTTCCAGCCTGCATAGTACATCCTGGTCCAAACATTAAGAAAAACTGGACATCTGTCTGACCATCCACCTATCTATCAGGTTTGTGAGGTTGTCAGTCAATAAAGTATGATCTATTTCTCTATCACAGGGCTGATACAGAAAAACATTCACAACAACGGCAAATTTAGTCACCAATTCACCGAACATGCAGGACGTTGAAATGTGGGAAAACACACACACAGGAATTGCCCAGCAGGCCGAAAACTTGGACCTGGAGCCTGGACCTACTTGCTATGAGGTGACAGTGCTAACCACTCAGCCTCTGTGCCACATAAAGATAGAAGTATCACAACTTAACTACACTTGGCCTCATTCACCAAACGTTCTTAAGAACAAATTTAAGAAAAAACTTAGGAATATATTGGTGAATGAGGCCCATTGTACCTATTTGTGTGCCTGCAAAACAAAAACACTTGGAAAACAAATGTAAAACCATCAAAAAACACAACTACACTGTACTTACTACAGGTTTTTTATTGTTTAGCTTAACCGTTATCCATTCCAGTATTCAAGGACTTAGTGCATCATTGATTTTATGTAACAACCATCCATGTTTTACTTAAACCCAGAGAAAAAAATAGCTGGTAACAAATTTGGTGGACTTTCAGTATATACTGTACACTTAAGGTGGAATTATACTTGTGCATCATAGTGTAAAGTGCCCCTTCTGTAGGTGTCTTTGGTGTCTACTGAAAAGGAGACTTCATGTATTGCCAAAGTAAACAGAATATGTCTGCACCGGTATCAAAACTTTTTGAAGGAAACCCAGGCTAGCCAATCACTGTCTACATTTGGAATCTCCATAGCTGCTGTACATTTTTTTAAAAGGCGCACCTTAGCGTAGCTAAAGCTACGGTGGCTATGTGCATAGGATTAGTTTCTACACCGTAGCCTCCCAACGCACAAGTTGAAATCCAACTTTACACTCATAAACACTTACTCACTCTGTGTTTGTGTAAGGTCAGACACACACACACACACACACACACACACACACACACACACACACACACACACACACACACACACAGTAATACAGAGGTTGGTGGAGTGCTTCGTCACAGGCGTGCGTCTGGAGTTTTGGGGCTGTCTAAGTGTTGGTTGGGTGGCCTTGCAGGGACTAGTCATACTCCTAGGAAAGCCACAGCTGTGTCTCTCTCCTCCATCAGCTCTGCTGCTGTGGCATCCATCTTCATTTGGGAAAAGTCGTTGATGGCCAGGCCCTCCACAATCTTCCAGTTCTTGTCCTGAGGAAACAGCAAACCTTAGTAAATTTTGTATTTTGGAACATATGCTTCAATGGCATATGTTCACACTGTTTCGCATTTTAAGGACAGACACAATGTAGTTGATTGCTAGCTATTAGCTGAATTCAATACTTTAGGCTGACAAAGGAGTGAACACAAGGTCAGATCAGTCTCACCTTAATCTGGACAGGGAATGAGTAGATGAGGTCTTCTGGGACTCCATAGGAGTTGGCAGAGGAGTAAACACCCATGGAGATGAACTCACCCTAAAAAAAAGAGGAGAAACTGGTTAAAACTGCATATTTCGTCATCACCATTATCAAAATGAGTATTCAATAATACAAAAGTTAACACTAAAATTTCACAGAGCCATAAGTAACCTGTCAGAAATATTAACTATCTCACTTGTTAGCAACAAAATCCTAAAAGTTTGTGTATATGTTCATGACTAAAACTGTTGTGTGAGCTCAAAAACACAGAAATACTGTATGCATGTAGGCTCTTTTTGTCAGATTTATGAAGCCATGCATACCCATGGTTCCTTGACAGAATGTGGCAACAGACAAACATCCCAACATCATAACTACAGCACAAATAAATATGCTGTTTACCTCGGGGGTGCCTGACCAGATGTCTCTCATGTGGTCACAGATGGCCTTGGCTGCAGACATGGCACTGGACAGCTTCCTGGCCTTGATGACTGCAGCGCCTCTCTGCTGCACTGTCTGCAATACAAGAACATGGACCATTACATGAAAATGTAGTTGCAGTCAATGGGAATGTGAGCAGATGAACTGAGCATATAGGGCTAGCTTGTGTTAATGAGTTGTGCTGCTAGGTTTGGTTTCATTTGTCAAGGTTTTGAGATAAAAGCGGAGATGTCTGCAGTTGTTATCTCTGGAATAAAAAAACTAAACCTCAGTCTGTGTTACTGAAACATTGTCATTTGTAATTTTCCTTCCTATTTTTGCAAATTGTGCACTTTTTGAGTGGCTGACACAGGAACCGTGTAGAAATGCAAAATGTATCTCACAGTCCTATAGATTACAGTAAATCTTCTTTAGCTCACAGCGATGAAATCTCCTTTAAGCCAGGCATCATCCTTGACTGCCTCAAAGCAGGCGAGCTCGCTACCAGACATGTTGACCAAGCAGTGATGCACGTCTGGGTACTGGGTGGACGAGTGGTTGCCCCAGATGATCACATTTTTCACATGGGTGGCAGGAACGCCACAGCGCATTGCCACCTACAGGAACAGAGAGCAAAATCGGGTTTCGCAATCAGCTCAGACAAAGAACTGACAACGTGGCAGCTAAAAGTCTGAGTCCAAATTGTAAAGAAAAGAGTGAATAGAACTGCAAGTACAAACGGGAGCGTGAGGGAACGCACCTGAGAGCGAGCCCTGTTGTGGTCCAGACGAGTGAGGCAGGAGAAATTCTCTTTGGGGATGGAGGGAGCAGACTTGGCTGCAATCAGACAGTTGGTGTTGGCAGGATTTCCCACAACCAGCACCTGAAAAAACACACACACACACACACACACGCACTTTAAAATACAACCTGAGTGACTCATCTGATCTAACTCAACCAACGTAAACTCATTATTGTTACAGCTCACTGATAGTCCTATAGATTTGCTCGTTTTAAAAGTAGCTGTAGGTTTTATATATCTTACTTTTACCAGAGTGGATGTACTTTACAAGCAAACTTGTAATATGCTTAATATCATAAAGGGCAAAAAGAAATATGGTTGAGCATTAGAAAATAAACTTAAAAATGCCAACATGAGGGCTCTACAAACGAAGTTGTGTGTCAGTACCTTGACGGTTTTCTTGGCGTACTTCTCCAGGGCGGCGCCCTGACTCTTGAAGATGGCCACGTTGGCTTTGAGCAGGTCCTTCCTCTCCATGCCTTCCTTCCTGGGCATGGAGCCCACCAAGATGGCTGCGTCCAGGTCCTTGAAGGCTACCTCCTCCTTGTCTGTGGGGACAATATCTATGGAAAGAGAAAGTGAAATCATTACTGGTAATGGTTGAATGTTACTTTAATGTCTACTTTATATAGTTTCATGACATTTTGCATCTAAAACTGCTCTGCCACACCTCAACAGATTCATAAGTCACCATTTACTCCTTGCCAAAAACAAATGTCATTTGTGATGACTAAATGCACAAGGTGTCAGAGTTTTGTCTGTAAGTCAATGATTTTACAAACGTTCCCCTAAACTGACAACATTTTTGTTCTTCAGTGTTTATTTTTCAGCTGAAAATAAAATTGCAAATATCAAAATGTACAAAAAAATCAAGGCACAAAAATAACATTGATAATGAACAACGCCAAGCCATCAAATACATTTTTGGGCAGATTCCCACATGACTGGAACTAAGTATGCCATGCATGTTTGTAACGATCCTTTGTGTAACTGGTGAGCTCATATTAGTGCTGTCTCTTGGACGGAGATAGTGTTGTTTCAATGTTGTTACATTTTTATTTATTTTTTTAAACGTAGTAGTGTGGATGTGAGCTTGGTCCGTCTCAACTGTAGTACAGAAACAGGTTCTTAGTTGGAATTCCTGAAGTTAACAATACACTACAGCAAAAGTCTTGTATGTACACGTGGTCCTTTTTTCAAATGTTTTTCATCCTTTCTAAATCATACAGGCATACAATTTTGAGAAATGTACTTTGGAGATATCCCATGTGTGAGTATTGTACAATATGGCTGAGCCCATCTCAGTGTATGAAGCGTTGTCTTTGCAGCACAGTTGGTTAATACAGGGGCCTCTCACAGCCCCTGTCCAAACAAAGCAAAGGACAGCACCAATTCAAAGGAAAAATTCCAGGTCACAATGGAGATGGCACATAATGGCGCCTCACGACTGATGACATCGGTTAGAGTGATGACACCAAAAGTCCTAACGGAAACCAGCAGTGCCCGTATTTATCAACAGTCCTTGATGTGGCCTGGGTGTGATAGGATGCTCAGCTACCTGGAGATCATGAGTTGACCACCATCAGTGGCTAAGCATTGCCTAATTATTGAAGTAGACAAGATATGGTCACATTTAATAGGACTTCAAATAAAGAAAACAAACAAATAAATAAATACATAAGAGTTTGGGTAGAAAAGGAGTGATTTTGAGATGCTTAACGAATTCAGCCCTGGCTCCTTCCATTCAAAGTGAAGGTACATATTTATTCTTCTCTGGGGCCAACCATGCAGAAGTTTAATGCTTTTACAAATGTAAAGCACTTCATATTAAACTGTCCATCACATCTTTACCCCAGCATCGCCTTGTAGCTACTGCTGCCCTGATGAAATTTAGAGGCTCCAGAAAGCTGAAATCTATGCAGAGGCCTTTATTCTTTACAAAACATGCCAGCATGATGATGGCACATTCTTGGCCAGAGCTACAGTTACTGGGGGTCGGAATCATAGGAATACTCATATTATTATTACTATTATTAGTAAGAGTGTTGTGTTACTCTGTGCACAAAAATGAGATTATCAAAAAACAAGATAATCATCTACGATACCTTTTTATTTGTATAAACCCTAAAACGGCACTATAATATATACACTATAATATAATAATAACTCTAAATGTTACAAACAAAAACAGCAGATTTTAAAGTAAAATTCATAGTCTACGTGTTTAAGGAAAACTGTGATATCTGATGCCAGTGTATCAATACCGTATAAGATATATATACTGTAATGTTATTTTACGTGAGTGTCCCACCCTTAAATTCCTACCTCTCAGAAGTGGGAGGGCACAGTCCTGCAGCTCCATGACAACACCATCCAGGACTGGCAACATGGGCGTAATGTCCAAAAGGAGCAAGATGACTGGCTGACAGAAGGAGGAGGGAAGGAAGTAGGCAGTGGGATGAATGGTATGAAATTAATAAAAACATGCTGAAAAAAATCCCAATTCCCCTGATAATGACATGTCAGTGGGGGGGGGGAGACTTAGTTGTCTCTGGAACAGAGTGTGAAGGCCTAAGCCATGTGGCTCACTTACAGTGGCATGTGCCAAATGGATCACGTGGTTTCAAAATTGGCCTAAGAGCCTTGGTATGAGATCCATTTCATTGACTTCAAGGACGATCCTTGCTCGTCCCAGGGCTCATGGATGAGCAAGTGCAATCTGATCACTTCACACAGGGGCAACATCTGTTCAATGTCACGCCCAGATATGATCAGGAATACCTGTGCTATTCACAGCTGTTACGTGTCCTGTGTGTGTCTTTTGATACTGCCCTTACACTGCCTAATGAAATAAGGGAATTGAGTGTGTTAGGGGAGAAAGACAAAGCCCTTCTTTACCTGATCTTTGCCAAAGACATCTCCCTTGGCAATGCTGAACAACAGGGAATAGGCAATCTGTCCAGCAGCGCCGGTCACCAGAACTCTAATAGGCTCAGACTGCAAGAGACACGGCAAATAACAGTGATGTTAGTACTAGTAGCATTGATTTCACTGAGAGGACAGGTATGACAGTTTAACTGTCCAGCGCACGTGGGTGCCTGGGTGTCTATTTTTGTCAACAGGATTTACTAAAGCAGAGGCGGTCACATCAAAAATAGACTGTGCTTTCCATACAGGACTCACTGTTGCATAACAAAATCAGGATATACTTAGGTTACCAAGTTCACCGCCATCTTTACCATTCATCCAACAGCATTGATTAAATCCCCAGTATTACATTACCAAAGCGTTACATGAATATGACACGAGAACTGACTAGATTTTTTTAATACAACAACCTTATGAGTCATAAGGGAGTTGGTTACACGTCAAGCCGCGAGCCAGACGACAAGTAGCTATCGTTAAAATTCTAACGAACTTTGCACAACTTTGTGAATTTCTCATTGGATGAATTGTAATAACTGCGGTTTTGTCTGCGTTATACATGCATGATTAAAAAAGAATACTCGATATATTCGTTGGCTTTACTCACCATATTCGAACGACGGCTTTGACTGCTCTCTCTCTCCCACTTCTCTCGCTCAACCCGGAGGGCACTCCTATTTAACTCCTCCGTTGATCACGACACTTGTAACCCTTTGACGGCAGATTGAATATCCGGTTATTGTAGTTTTTTAAATTAATGTAGTCCTTAAAGAAGTATTCAAAAAGAACAAGTTATCCCGTTGACAGTTAAATAAAACGTGGCTATCGGTAATAGTACTATTACATAGGATGTTTAAACAGGCTTCTACACTATATCGCTATCTAATGAGCTAGCCGGTTGCACTGCAGGCTGCTACAGGACCGCTACGCTATAATAAGCTAACGTTAGCTGGTTAGCTAGCTAAGCATAGCCACAGCTTGTTGTTGCTTAGCGACCTGTATCCAGCCGCAGCTAGAGCCAGCTAGCTAGCATCGAGAGTACTGTTAGTTTGTTACTGTAGCTTAGCCACTTGTTAGGATACGGTAAGATACACAGAAGACCAACATGTGTAAGTTAACTGACCGAACAGCGAGTAACGGCGTTAACATAGCTAAGTTATCAAGATGAAATTAACCTGTTTAAATGTAAACGTTTTCAGTGCAAAGCAGGTTGTTAAGTTTGGATAAAGCTAACTACCTGGAGCAAATAGTGTCTGTCGTTCACGTGTCGTCTTTAATCAAACGAAAATTACAAACTGTATGTTTGCAGTGCACGTTTTATGTTGAAGTTGACATTAAGTAAAAAAGGGGGGGGGGCAGCACGAAGATCTTTGCCGTTTTCGTCACTGAAAAAACCAAGGTAAGTTATTGATAACGTGAGTAACGTTAACCTATCTCATCTCTTCCTGTCTGTCCTCCCACTCTTCCTCTATCTGTGTGAGAATGTCAGCTATTGTGGGGTTGATTTGTAGCAGTCAAACATACGATGCCTGTCTGGATTTCACTTAAAATGCTTCTTGTTTGAACTGTTTATGTTTTGCTCTCAAAGTGGTTTAAAAGTAAATAAGTCATTGGGTCTTCAGTTTCCCAGAAGCATAAAGGATGACTTAACAAAACATTTTATAATAGCCCTAAGTGAAATACTTCCAATAGCTCTTTATTGTTTCATCACACGTTTTGAGATATTGATCTGTTGTTTTCAAAGCAGTCTCCTCATCTTTGTTTCTTCAGCAAGAAAGGTGTAAAGTATTTCTTTCTTTACTATCTTGTTTTGAGTTGAGATGACCCCTATAGAGGCCCAGTGTTAGGTGAGTATAGTTATCAATATTTCATATCCTCATTACAAGCTTATTACATGATTTGAACAGAAAGCAGTGGGGATGTATTTCACCTGGCTGGCATCAGACTGTGGTCTTACTGTGGGCTTGGCTGGCTGGCTGTAGGGTTAAGGCACTGTGTCAAATGATATTGCGGTTAATACTGATTCTTCTATGATTCTATGATATGATTCACCATATTGGAGGGAATGATCATTTTTGTATCACTATTCTCATTTTCATTGAAAATTATCAAAATTAAAATGATTATAGTGTGATTTTTGCGAGAATCTGTACCAAACAAAGATTTTTTTCATTAGTCTGTAGGATAGGATTTGTAGGCTGGGACATCTCTGCAGCACCACAATACTTCATTCAGAATGGTTTGACACATATTTTGCCTTTAACAAATATTGTGCCCCTCTGCTATTTGGATATTGCACTAGTCCATATTGCGATTTCGATAAAATTGTGATTAATTGTGCAGCCCTAATTTTTAAAATCTATGATTTTGTGATCTTGATTGACTGCTGTAATTTTTCTATTCTGTGCATGACATCTGTTGCATGTCTGTCGATCCAGGGAGAGAGATTCCTCCTCTGCTGCGATTTTACTGCCTTGCTCATTAGAAATAGGGATATTTTAAATTGTTTTCACTGCAAAAAGTTTTAAAGATTGCAGTTTGATGGAACACAGTTAAATAGTAAATGTTTTTAAACCTTAAGTTATAAGATGTTGAATATGGTTTTCAATGACAATGCTGCTGTGATAACACATAGAGTGCCATGTTTAGATCTATTATTTGCCACTCTGCCTCTGCCATGTGAAAGGTAACATTCTTATTTCATAATTTCCCCCCCCCCCCCAATATCCTGCTGTACTCTCTCTCTCAAACTAATGGCACAAAATAAACCAGGGCCACATCCAATTCTCCATCCAAAGCCCCATTCTGGCCCTAATGTTTG
This sequence comes from Sander vitreus, assembly GCF_031162955.1. Classification (NCBI taxonomy): domain Eukaryota; kingdom Metazoa; phylum Chordata; class Actinopteri; order Perciformes; family Percidae; genus Sander; species Sander vitreus. Next base: position 25,275,554 of record NC_135871.1, read on the forward strand.
GGTGTCCACCTGCTAGTGACAGGGGCTGACACAGACCCTTCCCTTCTCAAAAGGCTCTGTGTGAAAGCGTAATTTAGAGATGTTTGAAGCAGCTGCCATAGCCTGGCAGTATTCCTCTCATCTCCAGTTACATTTTACCCCTCTGTGTGGCATGTTTGTCATGGGTGTCAGTATGGGACAAACATGTGCTCACAGCTGTCTGTGGGCTGGCAAAGTGATGTGTGATCACACTCTGGGTATATTTCATTGATTTGAAGAGCCTTGAAATAGGCTTTATATACTTCTTTTTGATTATCTAGATTTTTGTTTAACTGAGCTGCAATGAGTGAGTGAAACCTTTCATCCACAGCCCAGAGAGGTGTGGGGAGATTGGTATCCTCTTAACAATTGTTGTTCATATCTGGCATTTAGCTAAGTGGTAATCTAAGTAACCTGTGTTTTGCATGTATGTCAGCCTTTTTCTTCATGCAACTAAGTTACACAATCAAGGCTACCATGCCAACAAAATCCTAATATAGTAATTGGATTAAATGTTTTTTAATGTTCCACTAATCAATATTCTGATATTAATATGAAATGACAGTGTTGCTCCTATAGTGACCAGCCCACAGAATTATCTCTGCAGTTCCCCATCAGCTCTATTGAGCGTTTTAACGTCAACCTTCGTTTTCGGGGGGGAAAAACTCTGATAAACCCACAGTATGACTCTCTGCCCTTTGATGCTGGGCAGGTAGCAAAGTAAGCAACTAGCTGGTGGACATAGCGGAGCATTTAGCATCTAAGGAGCCAGATATTTCTCTCAGGAGTCGATGACACCAATGCAGAACTAAAAGAAGAGTCAATATTTGACAATGTTGTGTTTACAGCTTGCTGTAAGATTATCTACATGAAAAGTTTGGACAAACCAAAGAGTGCTATTGTAAAACTCAAACAAAACAAAATATTCAGTTTATGTATTGATTGCTTCATGTATTTCACTGTGCCATTGGGAAATGTTTAGTCTCAAGTTCAAAGTTATGGAAAACTTTAGATTTAAATGGTGGAATTAAATTGCAAACTAAATGTGGGAAAGCTCGGTTTAGAGGAGTAAAAGTTTTTCAATGCCACCTGTCAGAAGTGAGATATCCGTAATAGAAACATCAACGAGTGAGGGAAGATTAAAAGAACAATGTGACCGTGAGGTTAATCTTTTGTCAAAGCCATTTGATTGCATTACATTTATTCTTATGATGTGCAGGACCAGTGCTGATCACTCTCTTAGTACTTCTCTCTATAGCTGCCATGACATGACAAGACAGACAGCAGAGTGGGTCCTTCGGTGGTTCAAATCCCGGTTTCAATATAGTACTCATATCATGAAATGTATCTAGGTTATTGTTTAGTAATGTTTGGTTATTAAGTATCACTGTGGCACAAATTTCTAAACGTATTCAATCCTAGCTGAGGAAAATGAACAATGAATGACTCACATATAGCTGTATTGATGTATGTGGTTCCAGCCTTCCATGAATTTAGGACCATTCCATATCTTTGATAGCCCAAACGGAGCTTTATATCTGGGATTGTATCCGCTGATTTAGGGCAAGGCTTGCTCTGTCAGAATATTTCTTATCTTGGAAATATTAATTTGCCTTTCAGTGCGCTCTGCATCAGGTGCAGCCACGAACGTAAAAATCACTTAAAATCCCCTAAAGTTTTTATTAAAACGGCTTGTGACAGTTCTGGCTTTACATAAGCGCACATTTGAAAGAGCCTGTTGCTGCTGTTAACTGTTAATTGACAAGTTAGACTCCAATGTTTATTTTCTTCTCTGGCAGTCTCCACAGTCAGGTTGACATGAGGGGATTAGGCATACTTTGTCTTTGTAAAAAGAAAATCCGAATGAAACCAAAAACAGCAGCGACACACATGATAATATCTGGTGCCAGTTTGCCATGCCGGCCTGATCCTCTGTGTGTGTGCTGTGAAAACAATCGGCATTGTGGGTGTTTTGTCCCACCAACCAGGCGAAACCTGGAGCCCCACAGAAGCGAGGGGAGTGGGCAAAGTTCACAATGCACAAAATCCTAAACTGCACACACACGCATGCACATGGAGCTCAGCAATGCCTGGATTTTACACATACATGTACACACAAACAGAGTACACTGTCACGCTCCGAGCTGTGAAAATTCATGACAGCATGAACAGCAGTACGTCTCTCTCTCTCTCTCTCTGTACAGTGTCTGTCTCCTCTGCTGACCCCTCTCTCTGTCCTTTGTCCACTCCATCTCCTCCTCCTTTTGTTCCCTCGGCATTTCACCTCCCTCACCTCCACCCTTTCTGTCCTTTCCTACTTTATCTCCTCTATTCTGCTCATCCACTTGTCCCTGCAGAGTGCACCTGAGTGACCCTGTTACGTTGGCAGCTGGGAGGCAGATAGCCAGCACACCCACCGACCTCAATATCACCCTCTTATCTGCCTTGCTAGACCAAATAGCTCTCATAATGTACAGGCAGACACGGTGAGATAGCAGGTTGCATTCACACGAGCGCGCCCACATAAATACATAAACAACGCACAAACAGATAATTACATCATCGTCACTGCTATCTCCCATCACATTCACCTTCTGTATCCCTGTGCCATCACCCTGTTTACTTTGTCGCATATCTATGTCTTAGCACTGTCATGCTCCTGTCTTTGATTAGCTGATAATGCTTTAGATCAGATGGAGCAGATTATTCTTATTCCTTTTTGTGTTGCCTACACTGTAATGCAGACAGTAGCTGTGTTTTAAAATGAGCCTATGTGTCCCTGTGCTGTCGTTTGCTGTTATTTGCAGTAACCATAATAATACACTAGGTGTCAGTGTATGGCTGTAGTTAACCATAGTCATTCTTGGATGTCACTCAACATAGCACTTGGATGCTGGTGTTGATGGATTTGTAGCGAAGACTCTCCGAAAACACTTGTTGCTGCAGCAGTGGCCTTGCCTTTAACAACTGGGCTTGTAAGTGAAAGGTTGTCAGTTCAAATTCTCACCCAAAAATGTGGTAACCGAGTTTTGATTTGTGACTTTGTTTAACACAAATGTTAATGGTACAGTACATACAAGAGTGGGCTCATCAGCTTTTTGCAGAGCTATAATCAATACTCTACACTGTTAAATTCTCTTATAACCCAGAGCAACCTTTTCTTCAGATACAAGTGGTGTAACAATCTAGAAAATATTTGTCTGTAAAGAATTAATTTCTTTAGCATTATTAATGCAGTTTTTGTGTGTACTCATTGTGCTTAAAAAAAGTGTAATCTATCTGAAACAGTCATGTCATGTGGAAACAGACTTATTATCCATAGCAGACTTACTATAACCAAATTCTTACCCAGATAGTCGAATGATATGGGATAGGCCTTTGCTATTGAATTCCTCTATCACCAAAGTTGTATCTAATCACTCAACATTTATGTAGGTAGCTTTTTTAATAATTCTCGATGTCTATTGAAAGATATATTTTTCCAGTCCCCATTTTCATTTTGCACTAAGCAGAGCACATCTTCCAAATAACCCTTTGCTAAGATGAGATATCATGAATTGGTTGCTTCCAGAAATAGCCTGCAGATCCATTTGAGCTGTTGTTATTGTGTGGCTCTGGCACTTTTAGGACAAGGCCTGGAGGCGTACGAATGTTTCCAATCTACTACCTCTGAGTTTCTCTCTCTCTGACTGTCTGTGATGGAAACCTGAGAAGGACTTTGTTTCTAGCCAATATTGGCTTTGCTGTGGGGAAAAGACAACCAAGCCCTTAATCAGAAATAACACAGACCTCTGCAAACACACCAACTAACTTCCTGGCACTGATGCAGAACTATTCAATTAACTCTCATACTATACACACACCGAGCCATCCTTGGAGGTGTGTTTCCTCCTCTGAGCGAGCCTCAACCACACTCTGCCACTCTCTCTTTCCCTCTTTCTTCCAAAGGTGTTTGCATAGGGAAATGGTCCGTGAAATGGGTTTGATGGAATCAAACTCCATATTAGGACAAATACATATTTCATAGCAGTTGATGGACTGATTGATGGGGCTGTGTCTTCATTTCCTCTGTGCGCCAATGCTAAAGAAGATCTTTATCAGACACAGTAATATGAAGGATCATAGCTCGGCTTGTTTCAGGGAGGAGAGGAGTTGTTCACTTGTTGTATTATGACTTTGAATGATTCTTGGTGTAAGTATCTGTATGTGTAAATAAGAGTGTCTCTGCTCCTACAGCACCTGTTCTATTGCAAGTGGCCACAAGGGGGCACCAAACTGCCACATGTTGATTTTCTGTCCTAACTGAAAGCTCACTCTCCATTCCCTTTGCTGTTGACAGCAACAACACTTTTTGAAAACTCACTGAAGGATGACCAAAAATGTGGCAGCAACAGTGTCCAGGTTCCACAGCCAGTTGCCAGTTGATGTGGCAGTAAATTCACATCGGAGAGGGTGTAAGGTGGTTCACATTTTCATCAATGCAACTGTTGTTTTAGCGTAACAAGGCTGGCTGACAACCCCCTCCCCCCCCCAGCCCACTCGCACCACCTTTTATTAACCTCAAAACCCAAATCCATCCAACTGGACCAGTGACGGCAATTCGCTGCCGATGCTGGCAGTCACACCCCTCTGCACAGCCATAATGGGCCGTGGCACAATTGGGGGCAACGCAACCAACAACATTCCCTGTCCTACCAAGAGGCCGATTGCCTGCAAGTTACCAGCAACACAGCTTGTCCCTGTTTGTCTGCACTCACTAAAAGGAAAGAATGTTTTCCCCCACAACATGGCTGTGTGGGGATTAAGGCCCATTCTGAGTGGCCCCGGGTCGTGCGGCAGATGTTAGCCAGGATAGCACTCGTTGCCGTGCCGACAGTGAGCCGGTGAGATCGGCCCGCCCAGACGACGTTAAGCCTATGTACATGGGAGTGTATGGGAGTAGAGGGGGAGGTGTGGTCCGGTGAAGGGTCTGTCACACATTGGAGGGGAATTTGTCACATTGGTCCCACACTAATTCATCTACACTGGCTCTGATCGTCATCACACACATGCACACATACATAGAAAGAGATTCACATGGCTAGTCTCATGCTGGGTTGTGTTTAAATGTGTGACATCATGGCAGGAAGTATGTGAGAGTTGTTGAGGCCCAGACCCCTAAGTATCTGCGTGGTGGGTGGACATTATTTCTAAAATAGGTTTATTCATTTCTGATCAGCTTTGTTCAATATGTATGCACTGTAAAAACATATACTCGTATTGTTGGATCAACTCAAGTGCAGTCTGTGTAAGGTGTGGATTTTGCAAAAGCAACACACGTGGGCTTTTAAACCAACAGTTGCACATCATCTGTCAAAATCACTTCCTCTGAGTGAGCAATCTTTTCCCCTTCCAGATGATTTTTTAATGGGGTGTGTTGTTTTAGCTGCTAAGCTCCCAAGTGCTTGTCACACAGAGCCTCTAATGAAGATTACTAACTGTACAAATGGCATTATGGGTGAGAGAAAAATGATGGGACATTGTCAATTATGTCTTCGGAGACAATTCTGTTATGTTTTAAAGTATTGATTAACTTTGGGTAGCAATGCAAGAAACAATAGTAAGAAATCTGATCACAGCAGTGGATATAACAATATAGTCTTTTCTTCCCTGAGACGGTTTGACATTTTGTTAGATGTACACTGATTGGTGAGAAAGTAAAAATACATGAAAGAAGGAGAAATTCATCCATCCATAGTAATTTATAGCCCTTATTTTTCTTTTTTTCTTATTTCCTATAGTCAACTGTAACCATTTACTTAAGCGCAGTGAACTCTGTTTGAATTGTAGGCGTGGGGTGAGGTTGTACTGTCTTTTGATGTGAAAGACGAGCCTGTTCTCTTTAAGTCAGACAGGTCTAACTGCAGGGTGAATGTGTTTAACAGGCCCAGTGCAGGCCCTATGGTACTTGTAACCGTCATGCTCAATGGAAAGAGGATACAGGGTCTGACAAGACATGACTTGACCCAGCGGTAGAGGCAGAGCCCTGCTATTGTCCTGAATAACAGCAAAAATCAGTGTTGGAGAATTTCCCCTTATTCTCCCCCTCTCTCTGCTAGCATGTGAGAGAGAGAGATCTGTATGTGTGTCTGACAAAGTGAAGGGAACAAGGAACTTCTTCGGGGCAAATGGAGCACAACACTGACAGAAGCAGTGTGTCTAAGTTGGTGGACACAAGTTCCACAATGACTGTCCTCTCTAAGGAGTTTTGGGCAGGACTGGGCTGTTTCCATGCACAGCTGGGTGTTTGTTTCTGACAGATGGAGAATAGCCAGATTTTTGTGTTGTGTGTGTGTGTGTGTGTGTGTGTGTGTGTGTGTAGAACTGTCTCATTTTGTGCTTCCATTCTTCTAATTTCAAACCTCAGCAGCAGCTTGACTGACCCTTTACTGCAGGCGAAAATGATAGGAATAACTTTTCCCCGATGTGTCTCAAACTTTGTCAAAGGGATATGCAATCATCCTTGTTTTCTTTTTACAGTGTGTGAACTGTTTTGGCATTTTGTTCAGCAGGTAGAGTGTAGAGAGGTGAGGAAAACTAAACAGAAGGGTTTCCAGTTTAGTCCTCACAACAGCCCATATGTTCATCAGAATCCTGTATCCTGGTGTTATTGTCATCAATAATGAAATTAATTGTTAGCGGCTGTGATAGAATTTGTTTAAATCTCCATTGGAAGGTCATAGCAATCCCCAAATAGTAAAAGAACTCAGAAAACCCCACCACCCAGACCCAAGATCACACGACAGTGATGAAATGTGATAGACAACTGCAAGGTAAAGGAAAGAAGAGCTGAGAGTAGACGCTAGAAAGTGTTTTATTTCTACTTCTAGACAGGAGAGTACTGCAGCAGGGGGAAAAGGGAGATATGACACCAGCATCCATCTCTGAGGTCACAGCAAAGAGAACAAACTTCTTGGTCAGAGTGCCATCGACGTCCGACCACTCTGTACCATGTCAACCTGTCAGAGAGAGATGGAGGCAATGCCTGCTGAGAGGTGTCCAAGGTGTCATGGCCTCGTCTGGGAGGTGACAGACAGCGTGTGTGTGAGTGTGTGACGGGGAAATAAGAGCGCGGAGAAGTCTAGGGGACGTTTATCGTGACCTTTCGTTTTGCCAGGGTCCATCTGGCTCTGTGCATCTGACAACAACTTTAAAGGACCCCGTCTTCCTGAGCCCTTGACAGTCGTGTGTGTGTGTGCGTGTGTGTGTGTGCGTGCGTGTGTGTGAGAAAGTGCACATTATGTTGTGTACACCAATTGTGGAAAGCTTTAACTAAGCTGTATGTTTCTGTATGTGTGCACACTCTTAAAAATACAGCTAGAGGACATTTTCATAAAATAAACACTGCAGAGATGCAGACGCACAATGTGCCCCAACTGCATTCCCTTTGATCCACCGTGAAGGGGAAAAAGTATTTTCTGATGAACATATTTGTACCATTTTATCCTGAACTCATTAAGGTGATGCACTGAGACGCCCAGTTGGTGTGCATATGTATATGTACTGTATATGCATTTAATTAATACCAAGCATTTGTATATATGGACTTCGTGTTGGTTTTTGTCTGTTTGAGCCATGTGTCTTTGTGTTTAATGTGCATGTCTGCACAGTGCACACAAATATACATACATTATTTCATCAGTTGTGTTTGTTTGTGAGTCCATGTGTGGGTTTACTGTTTATACGTGTGTTTGTGGTCAGGAGGTGAGGGGCAAACAACAGGGAACCAAACAGCTTTAAAAGAAGAAAATCCAACAACATAAACAAAACCACGGTCAGTGTGACACGCGTCACCTTAGCTGTGACAGGGGACAGACACCAGAGAGGAACATAGTCCCCGAGAATCTCTTTGAAGTCAGCCAGCAATTGTGCCGCTGGTTTGGAAGTATTGTCTTTCCTGCCCTTGGGCATTGCTGTAGGGCAGATGCACTCGGCTTTTAGTGAACCACTTGCCAGGATTAGGTCTGAAAAGACAACCATCGCTGGTTTAGTGGCATCCGGTCTAAATGTGGACATTTTGGATTGTAAAACATATTGTCGTCTGGATTAAACCAGAGGCCTGCCTCTCTCATGTTGCTTGTCTTTTTCAACTGATTTTCTGCCTAATCAAGACCTGAATCCTTACTAAACATGGCTTTTTCTCTGTCTTTCCCTGCCCCTCTCGCTTAGTCATTACTGGGGCTGTGTTTGTGTTTCTGCTCCAGGCTTTGGGTAAATACCTCTGCTTCCCACCTTCCTCCCTCCATTACCTCCTCTAATGACGTTTACACATCTGCTTAGAAGAGCCTCCACTCATCTCTCTGTCACCCTGTGTCCATCTTTCTCTCCCTCCCTTTGTCCCTCCACGGACACACAGAGGCTGCAAGATTATTACATTCTTTAATTTTTTATTTTTTTGCTGCTGAATTGATATCCTAATTTCAATGAACTAGTACAATTCAGAAACACATAATGTTCACACGTCCTCCCTAATAGACCAACAAAAATCAAAACTTTATTTACTAATTCAAAAGGTTCTGAGGAAAAAACAAAGATAGTCACACACTCCCATAAAAGGAGACATATGTGTATGGGATGGAGGTTCATGAAGAATAAAAAAAATGTCAAAGTAATAATTTTTGTTTTTACTTTTTAGGAAGGTAAAATAAGTCCTTAGCTAGAAAAGTACTTTGACCGTCTCAAATGTAATTACAGAGTTTAAACGATTAGTGGATGAATTGATTAGTTGATTGACAGAAAATTAATCTGCAAATATGTGTATCTTTTCTTTTCTTTGTCATTAATGATAATAAACTGAATATTTTGGGGTTCTGGACAAGGAACTTGAAGATGCCACCTTGGGCTCTAGGAAGTTGTAATGTGCATTCTTCTACTTTTTGTGACATTTTGTAAACAACAATTAATTAATTGAGAAAATAAACAGATTAAACAATAACGACAATCAGTTGCAGCCTAACAGACTTGTTTGTCCTAAAAAAGTAGATTCTCTGTATTGCAATAGTTACAAAATTACGATCCTCACTCACTGGTATGTACACTGCAGTTTTTTTTATTTGTTTGTATCAAGTCCTCCAAACCATATGACAATAGGTCGTTTATTCCTACCCTCTCATACATGAACGACCCACAGGAGCGTTTTCCATCTTCTAAACCAGACACGTTCATGTTGTGAATCTTTGCATTTTAGTTGGTTTAAGCACAAAAAGTACTTGTTGCAAGGTGTTTCGTTATGGGGCAAAATGTATGGTGCTAAAACTCATAAGTATTTGCAACTTGTAAAACACAATGCACAAATGAATGCAGAGTGATTTATATCCTTAAATCTGTGTTGTATCCGTGCCTCTAATTTGTGACTTATGAAACACAATTCAGAAATGAATGCAGAGCGATTTTGTATCCGCAAATGCGTATCTGTGCCCGTGCTTCTAATTTGTAACTCGTATTTCATCATTTGTAAATGAACTAAGTATTATTCAATGTAAATATATTTGTAAATTTCTTTCAATTTGTGTGGGTACTTTTGAGACAGTTTTTCTGCGCCGTTGTTGTCACAAACAATTTGTGTCTCAAGTGACGATCCCAGCGTTCTCCAGCAGATGGCGGTAATGCAACACTTATGGATGCCAACTGCTCTTAAAGTACATGGAGACTATGAAGAAGCCTTGTCAAATGTTTCAGAGACGGTTGGCAGAATCTACTTGACGTTCATCCGGGTAAGTTGATATTATTAGGACTTTGTCGTCAAATAAATTACATTTATGTCAGCATCATTGTTGCAGTGCATTTACAATTTGGTTTATGTTGTTATAGCGGCAGTGACAGTTTGCTACATTTTGGAGCGTGCTAACGTTCACCTTCTTGTACAGCTTGAACAGCGATGCTAGCGAGCTAGTGAATATATTTGGTATCGTATGAAACGAGACGATCTAAAGAATCCAACGCATGAATTGTGTTTGCGGATACAAATCGCTCTGCATTGTGTTTCACAAGTCACAAATTAGAGGCACAGATACAACACTCTGTGTTCATTTGTGCATTGTGTTTTACAAGTTGGAAATTCTTATGAGACTGTTTTAGCACCATAAAAAGAGTCTCTCTTGCACTATTTCTCTGGACACCTGAACTTTTCAACTCCTCACCTCCACATGCCGTCCAAAACTGGAATGGTGTTTTAAGTGATCTACACATATAAACCTTTACATGCGCTAGTACACACACACACACACACACACACACACACACACACACACACACACACACATCACTCGATAAAGTGCCATGCCTAGCGGTCATGTCACTCGAGCTTCATTTTCCTGCTGATTGACATGTTCTGTAAAACTCATACACACACACACATGCACACAGAGTGACTGTACCTGTCACCTCTGTTGAATAGTATTACCTTTTACCTCATTTTGTTCTGCCTGTCAATCACTTCTATTCTTCTTCTGCCGACAGCTGAATGGGCTCCTGTGGGACTCTAAGTGTGTGTGAATGAAAACCTGCTGCCTGGCGCCACTTTGCCCACCCTCCACTGTCCTACACCAAAGTCTGTGTCTCGTAATGGGACAGTTGAGAAGATTGTGTGTGTGTGTGTGTGTGTGTTCTCTGAAGAAAATAGTTTTCAGTTCGTCCCTTCTTTTTCTCTTCTCAGCGTGTCGAGTTCAGTAACGCCTTAGGTCCTCGACAGAATCACTGAAGTAGAGTGACTGAGAGATGGACAGCGAGGAAGAGAGGGTGGAGAAGAAGAGAACTTGACAAGAACATGACTAAGCCCCACTAGTGACGCTTAAAGGCTACAGTGTTTATTACACCCCACAGTACACCACAGAACAATGTAGTGGGTCTGATGTTGTGCCCATTGACGGTTGTTTTCCCTTGTTGGAGAAACAATTGACCAATTGGACCTCAGTAGGCAGGATCAAGAATGGGAACGTCATCTCCCTACAGCACATAGCTAGCTACATTCATGCAAATAGAAACAAAAAAATGGTGACGAGTGTTGATGCAGCTGTATGAGTTGTACAAAAACAACAACTTTGAAATCAACCATTTTCTATCATCACCTTCAGTGTAGATAGCCATGTCATGTTAGGGACCTTCAATTTATCTGAAGGTTCAGGATACACTCTTGACTCCCATCTTAATACAACAGTTATGCCCGGGACTACTTCTTACTGTAATTATTGGGATAGCCAGTGGTGTAAAAGTAAAAAAACATAACAATCTAATGCATTTTCTGGAAATGTTTCACACTAGTCATACTGGTTTTTCTTCATACTTGTTAAGATTGTCACAGTGTCATTAAAAGAAGAAGAATGTTAAGATTGCAAAGCTCCTCCCTGATTAATTGCGTTTTATGGGAATTTTAATCTGCATCCTTTCAGATTCCTTAGCTAACACCAGAGGTGCAAGGGGAAAGACGTGAGGCAAAGAGTCATAACTCTGAACACGTAGACATTATAGACATGTTTTTAATTTAAAAAGCTCAGAAGCTCCTTATAACTCCAGAGCTTTTTTTTTCAAAGTCATCCAGCGATAGTTCTTTGTACATCCACGGATACATTGTACTTCCTGTTTACGTCCCCGGAGCATATGGGGAACTGTAGTTCCAAAACCAAGAGCATGATTATTCCCAAAATAGAAATAAGACAAAGCATAATAATAGGAGTAACAAAATCTGTGTTGCACTATCAATATTTTCTCACATGAGTGAAGTGATCTTTATGTGTAGGTTTTTTTTTCCTGAGAATTTGCAGAAGTCTCTTCTCTACCATGCAGACACACATCGTATCTATTGTCTCAGTGGTCACAGGCCTCGTGATATACATTAGACTACTTTCAGGGATTGGATTCTTTGTTTTATCAGTTTTTTCACTCCTCATTATCTCACTATTTCCTCAGAGGCATGCTGTTTTCAGAGTTTGCTCACCTTTCTTTGGTCTGATATGACACTGGAAGTTTGAGGACTTCTCCCTCAAGGATACACTAAAGATAAGAGCTTGTGTGAGTCTGTGGGCATGGTTTCATATGTATGTTAATGTGTGCATGTGTACATTTCCTCAGGTATCACGCCGTTAAAAGATAGGGGTGTATGCATCATACTGTATCTGCCCCTCCATGCATACGTATGTGGCTGTGTGCCGTATGAGTTCACATATCAGAAGTTTAAAAGATTGGACGTAGGACTGACTTGAGTACCTGAGTGTGTTTACTGAATACATGAGCGTATGTGTTCATGTAGTCTGTGATTGAGACTTGGCAGGAACTCCAAGGTACCTCAGATTGGAAAATATGCACTCACAATTACACACTCACAGCCTGCCTTACCTTACCTATCTCTCTCTATATAGATATACTTTCTGGTCGCTCTTTGTATGTCCTTCATGTTTGCCAAGTTTCTCTTCGAGAGCCAAAACAAGACCAGGCAGTAGCTAAGAGAGAGAGACAGAGAGAGTGTCTGCGAGATAAAGGTTGTGGAAAAAAGTACAACCGGTGTCCTTTTGAGAGGGATGAGACAATAAAGAGTAGAGTAAAAACTGAGAGAGAAAGAGAAAATCAGACACACTGAAATACTGTCTTTTAAGAAAGACGAGACAAAGAATTATGAGAGTAAGAATTGCCAGTAAAAGTGGCCGGGTTGGCTTAGTGGTAGAGCAGGCACACATATACTGAGAGGTTTATGTCTCAACGCAGAGGTCCAGAGTTTGAATCCGACCTGTGACAATTTCCTGCATGTCTTCCCCCTCTCTCTCCCCTTTCTCACCTAGCTGTCCTATCGAATAAAGGTGGAAAAAGCCCAAAAAATAATAATAAAAAAAAAAAGAATTGCCAGTAAAAGAGAGTGTGAAAGCTTGCAGACAGGGTCAGAAAGCTTAATGTATTTCTAATGGAAGGTACTTCAGAAAACATGGAAGACAAGAAAGAGGGGAGAAAAAGATAAAAGCCATGGGACAAGTAAGCAGGGGGATGATAAGTGAAGGAACGTGAGGAAATATAAGAGAGGGGAAGGAAAAACTGACAAACTTACACTGTGTGTGTGTGTGTGTGTGTGTGTGTGTGTGTGTGTGTGTGTGTGTGTGTAGGGCGGGGGAATTAGGCAAGTCTGTGATGTCCTTGTGTCAGTCACCCTATGGCAGCTCTTTAACCCTGTAATTTACCACATCACTCTTCTCACAGTGATGGGACCACTGCACCAGCTGACAACACTGCCTCTGGCATGTGTGAAAAATAGAGAGTGAAAAATGGGGAGAGAGAGTGCGTACCTGTGAGAAAGGATTATTGAGATGTCAAACAAAATGTCTGAGAACCTGCCTTCATTTCAGGCCGGTCTCTCTCGTTGCACTGGATCTCCAGATCTGCACCAAGGCCCTAATAGACCCTGGGGCAATTGCCAAATTTGAACTTATTTGTTTATGACCTCACATCTGATGCAACAGAAACTACACTACTGTAAGTACCCCAAAGTTATCTCAGTTAAACAGTAACCAGTCCCCAGCCACTGGTCGATGATGGTTGAAATCTTGATACTTGGTACCTTTATGGCACATATAAGTGATGTGCTTTGCATTTTAAGATTGTAGTAGGTGCAGCTGAACATCCCAGACGCTGCTCTATATACCCATCCAGAAATATTTTTTTATATAGGTTTCATAACATCTACACAAAGGGTACAGAATATGAGAAACACCTCTCAATATCATATGATCCAGAACAACACCGCCACTAAAGCTGTATTTATGCTAGACATAAGGGGTTAACGGGAGTCCTGTCATAAATACTTATTTACTTATAACTTTGCAGTTTAGAGTTACATGGATGTCTCTTATGTTATATTGTGCTTTAGTTATAATGCTACATTGTTTACATTCTGTCATTCACTATTTGCTAGAGACGAACGGTGGGAAACACACTGTTTTGCCCTCAACAATCTTGACCAGAATTCAAAACGTATAGGAGAAAACACAAGCAGTCAATGACAGGTCTTTCATCCCCCTTACATGGTATATCCATTGGAAATTAAATTCAATACATCAGCATAACTCATGTAGTTCTGGTGACGCTGTTTTCCAAAAATACTGTTTTAAATGTAGGAGCAGATGTTCTGCCACCTGTTTATTTTTGGTCACATTTGCTTTGTTAGTTCATGGAGTCAAAAAGTGATGCTGGGTCCTCTAGTGCTGTTAGTCAAATGGTGTTATTATTCTATATATGGTAGAAAGGTCGGGCATGCCATTCCTGCACCAGGGACAGGATGTGGAGGAGCGGCATGTTAGAAAGGCTATCGATTCAAACCTGGCCACCCACTGTAGCCGGACACGTTCTGTCCATGTATATACTCGGAGCATGTATGGAACAATAGCTCTGTGTTGTGTAGATTGTGTTAGCTTAAATACAAGTCTGTTTGAGTTGTGACTGTTGAGAGCAAGAACGAGTAAGAGATAGGACAGGACTACAATCCAGATTCTAGAAAGGCTACCATTGTTTCTCTATTTCACTCAGAGAGAACCAGTCTCACATAAATATGTATTTAAAGTTCTGTCTCTGACTTTCTTTTTCTACATCTGGCACACACACACACATATATATATCAAAGCACACCCATACAAAGACACTTTATGTTGCTGTTGTTCCTCTTTGCACACATATACGCACACACATACGCACACACATACTCTCACACTCAGTACCCACCCAGAGGGGAAAGTGAAAGAAGAACAGAGAAAGAGATGCAGAGAGCAGACAAGGTCGTAGTTCCTGTGGACTGTCTTTGAAAGAGGATTCGTATGTTTTCCCTCCCCTTCTTTGATGTTAAAGAAGCCTCTTTACTAGTGTAAAGACAGGGTACAATAACCTACACCCCCCAAACCTTTGCACAACCCTCTGTACACTGGCTGTACACCCCCACAAAGCTCTGCGGGGGGACAGGTAACCCACAGCAACCCCAGCCAGAAATCAGAATGAGTGTGGCAGCTGTCCAGGACCTGTGCAGCATGCTCCTGTGTGAGTGTGTGTACTGTATGTCTCTGTGTGTGGAGTGTGTGTGCATGAAAATGTTTGAGGACAGTCATTGTACCAGTTTTGCAGCTTTCAACAAAATGTAAAAACAAAACGTGATAGCCATTTCTTTAGAAAAAACAAAAACTTCATATTTATAGTCATTATCAATATTGAAACTAGACTCTCAGTTATCTCAGTCTGAGTGCATTATAAAGTGCAAGACCTATGATTGACTGCTTGTGTTTTCTCCTATAAGTTTTGGATGCTGGTCGGGCTTGTTGAGGGCAACGGACGTGTGCTTCCCACTGTTTGTCTATATCACATAGCAAATGAAGGAATGTAAACAAAGTAGGATTATAACTAAAGCACAATATCATGTAAGATAAATATGTCTACTGTTGTGGGGGTGCCATCAATGGATGAAATCCAACTCTTAAGTACACATCAAGAACACCTCGTCCTGAACAAACCCTCTCTCTGTCCTTTGTTAGGTTCTGTGTTGCCTACCCTGATGCATGTGGCCACAGAGCTTATGGACCCACACATCATTCTTGTCCAGCACACACTCACCCATTTGCTACCGTATTTCGTATTTTCTGTATCAATGTCAACCCGTTTCTTCTATTCTGCTGGAAATTCCCTGAGACCCCATCAGCTTCACATAACAATGTCTCAAGAACTTTTAGGTTAGCCAGACTGGCAATAACTAAATGAAAGCTGGCTGAAATGAGGTTTTCCCTCCAAAAGGGCTGACTTCCTCTAAAAAAAAGCTGGTTAGAAGAGGATAAAAGAATCCTCTTATGTCAGTTAACTCGTTACGCTGTTGCTGCCATGCCATGCTAGCCTCAGCGTTTCCATGGTACCCGGTGTTATCTATGTGTATTTTTGTTGGGACTTGTAGTTTTGGGGTTTGAGTGGCAACATTTGATTTTTCTCCCCCATACCATGAGGTGCAAGGGGGGAAAGATAAGAGAGAGTCCCCTCTCAGCGTTAAAGATAGAAAATATGAGAGAGAGAGAGAAAGAGAAGTGACGCAGAGCATTAGCTGCACAGATGGAGAAATGAATGGCCTGCACAGCAATACTGCTGCAATATACAGATATTCTGCATTGGCCTGTGTGGATCATATACTATGCTCTTATGAGCATAGTATATGCTCCACACACAGATCAGCATACAGTAGCATGTTTATACATGCTACTGTATGCTGATCTGAGTCCATCCCTTGTAGGAGGCAATTTACAGTGGATTATCTGATGGTTTATCACTCCATAATATTCTCAAAAGCAGTGTGTGTTCTTTGTTCAACGTGGTAGACACTTCACGCTTCAGACAATAAAGAAACATCGAAAGCTTTCTTTGGTTTTGGGGAAATGTACTTCTTAGGGACTGTTCGTTATTTATTTAAGGGACCACCGGAGGAGTTTTGGGACTTTTAGCCAAAAAAGACATGACCCTCCCCTCACCAGTAAAAAAAATTTCTATGACCCTCCAAAACAATTTGGAAAAAAGGTATGACCCTCCCCCAGCAATTTATCAATACCTTCTGTACTGGTTTGCGCTTGGTAAATATATACAGATTCCCATTGTTTTTTTTCAGCCATGACATACATGATTCCTAACCTCTGCATTCTCATCTTACGCATCCCACTCCTCTGTTATGGTGTGGTGGCCATTTCAGTAAATTTACTCACTAACATTGTTGTGGAAATACAATAAGCATGGGAACTAAATGCACACTTCCTGCATTACTGCATTACTTAAAATACTAAGTTACTCCTCTAGTAAACTAGTATTCACATGAAATAAAACAATAAAATATTGAGACCATTCAGCAAGGCACTCTGGGTAACATTCAACACACAAACTGATTGCTATGGACTCGTCACTAGACTTCCTCCACTTCGCCGTTTAAACAAAGTGGAATAAACGTATATAAGTCAAAATCTACACAAAACCCGCAATCAATTAGTAAGCTGACATCAAATGTGGCATTTAGGAAACCTTTATTGCAACCTTGGCACGGTAAGATGTCCAGACATAGTACAGTCATTTTCGTTTTTTACGTCCTGCTGCTCCCATCATCAGCCAGGTAATATTTTTAACTAAAGCAGTATATGAAATCTGATGTATTATCTACCACCAGTTAGTTGTTTTGTGTTATTTGTTATTTAAGATATTTATAAAATATCTGATCATGTTAGACGTAATTATTCCACTCATGTTTTAAAAATGCAATTATCCGTTTTAGCCACCAGGGGGGCAGTTCCCCCTGCCCCACAGCAAACTCATGGGTCAGACCCATCTGGTAGCGAAGGAGGGCAGAGACTAAGAGCTACATGGAAAAATATGCACCAAACAAGCCACTTTGAAATGTTGCTGTGTCATGAATACAAAAAGTTTGGGTGACCCCCTCTGGACTGAAACATTTTGGATGACCCTCCCCTCAGCAAAGAATAAAAAGACATGACCCTCCCCTATTGGTCCGTTCCATAAATACCGAACGGTCCCTTACCTGTTTTCTCAAACCTCCGAAACCATGCTAGGTTCATCTTCACTGTCAAACCCGCTTCAGATTGCATTTTGGGAAATAAAAAATATAGTCCTGGTCAAGCTAAGTACAAGTGATGACACAATTCCCCAAAAACTAAACTATTAAAACTATTAAACACATTGAACTTTGGAGAACTTGACCTTTTTTGCGGTGTTGACCGCAAATGGACATTTTCAGTGGTAGCAACAGTAGCACCATATATAGTAGTAACATTAGTAATAGTACGATTTACAGTAGTGGTGTATCTTTAATTTTTGTAACACATTATTTTTTAATATAGACATCTATTAAAAACAATATTTCTGTTCAAATGTATTGTCAGTAACATACTGTATTGCGTAGATGTGTGTTGTACTGAACAGATGTCTTAACATGTGAACTGGGGGTCTTAAAATGTGTACTGGGGGTTGTGGTAACACTTGTAGTATTTGCACTAGAAGTCATTGCAGTAATTCTAGTTCAAGGAGTAGGATTACAAACAGTGATAGTGGCAGTAATGGTGATGCTCTAGTTTTAATACCAGTTGTGGTAATGCTGGGAACAGTTGTAGCGTTGGTTAGTAGTTAATAGAAGTGGTAATAGTAGTAAAGGTAATAGCAGTTGTAGTTGATGACAAAATACACCAGCAACATACAATAACAAACCATCAATACTACAGGAGAAACAGAAGACCAGAAGACAGCCAAAGCTTAACCCTCCAGGAACAGAAGTTAACTGACTGAACAATAAAGTCTCTAATAAAGACGCGGAGATAGCCAGCGCTTGTCAAAGACCTGTCCTGTGTTTATTAGCTGGTGTGGGGGATGTTGCTTGCTTTGTCTTAGCTGTCAGCTCCAAAGTGTGTGTCCATCACTGCTCACCTGTGATGTGTGAATGAAGGTTCAAACATCGCAACCCGTGACCTTTTCTCAGTGTCAGTCTGAGTTCATGTGCATGTCTGTCTGTCTGACTTTCTGTTAAGTTGTTTTTAGTTAGTTTTTTGGTCAAAATGTGCTTTCAAACCCGTAGAGCATAACCACTACTGTAATTCCAGCTTACTAGTTATACAGGTATAATGGGTACAGAAAGTGGTGCTACAAAAAACTACTATGTTGCAGCACCGTTGTCACACTTTTTAAGGAAAGCCCTAGACTGAAAATAAAATTGACTGAAATTCAACAATGAGTGAAAATGATAATAATAATTATACAAAAATTATATAATAATAATAATTTTCTGTTCCATTGATGAATGTTGATCAGGTTTGTTTGCATTGCCAATGCTGTCATATAATGATCACTGTACACAATTAACACTTAGTTCTAAAAGGAACATTGACTTGTCGTGCCATGTCATCTCTGCTATACTTTAAACTAAATACTGCTACAGAACATTGCAGATGTTTCCAGTTTAGGTACATGGTCAGGTAGTAACTGCATATACTGTCATATAAGTCTGTGAGCATACGTGTGCCTACATGCATACTTTTGTTTGACCCTTAGGCCTATTTGTGTCGATCTATTATGTTGTCTTGTCAAGATATGCATCTGTGGTTCCATTTGGTTCTTTCTCCTTCTTTCATTTGTTCTTTCTCTCACTCCCTCCCTGCAGACTCGGGTTACACTCCTCCTTCAGATGGCGTTATGCCTGGCTGAGCTGCACTTGTGGTCCACCAAGAGCTCACTCCAAGTCAAAGGTAGCACTTATCACCATGTTCAATCTCTCTCTCTCTCTCTCTCTCTCTCTCTCTCTCTCTCTCTCTCTCTCTCTCTCTCTCTGTGTGTCTGTCTGTCTCACTCTCTCTCTGTCTCGCTCTCTCCTTTTTCTTTTTCCTCTCACTCCATCTGGCTCTGGCTCTTTCTGTCATCACTCACTTTGTTTTCACACCTTCTCCCCACATACCTATATCTATTTTATCAATCTGACTCTCAGTCAACACCAATTCTCACTCTGTCGTTTTCACTTTCTCTTTGCTCTCTTTTAAATTCTCATGCTATTGGTGTCTGTTTATTGCATTATACTTGACATTCTTTGTATTGTTTTTACATTGTACATAGTTTAAAGATAGACAGATGTTTTGTATTTTCAAACTTGTAGTCTTCAGCCCCAACTGATGCTGACTGGAGATCCCTCAAAGCCACAAAAGGCTTTATACAATACATTTTTTAATCTTATGCAGTAGTATTCCTAGAGCCCCTTTTAAGGATGGTAGACACATTTCATATTTAATTGAACTTTCCCAGAAGCACAGCTATCAATTATCTCTTTTGTTTTCTTTGTACATGTCAGTTGCACATCCCACCACCTACATCACCATCATTTATACATTGAGAATCGATAACTGGTGAGCAATGCTTCCCTGTGAGGCTGAGTGGGTGTGGCGTAAGTTTGACTTTTCTGGCAGTTTTTGTGAGTTTTCCTGCTCACCACCTATCAGTCCATCTTCTTCTGTCAGACGTAAATGCTCTGTTTCTCCATTTTCTTGTTTTCTCCTCCCTTCCATTCTGTCTTGTCTTTCACAGTCTGCTGAGCTTTAGACGAAGATAGTGTCTCTCGGAGGGTGTGTGTGTGTGTGTGTGTGTGTGTGTGTGTGTATACACAAAGGTACAACAGGGTGTATATCCCATGTGATGGTGACATATTATTTGTTTGTTTTTTCCTGCTGTGTGTGTGTCTTCTGCTATCTGGGAAAATTGTGGATGGATACATCTGAGCGAAGAGGCCTGGTCGCTGAGGTGTGACGCTCTTTATCACCACCTTCTTTACATTATATACATCAGCCTCAAAAACAAAAATATGGATTCATATAAACGACTGTGTAGTGCTTTGAAACAAATATTTTCTATGTGGTTTGTGTGTATGCTCTACATGTGGTAATCACGTTTGTACAGCTGCACACCACAGCAGACATCTCACAGCCTTCTACTGTTGGACACAGAGCAGCATAACAGTTTGTGAGTTAATTGCTTAACACAAGAAGACCTCAACAGAAATGATTGTGAAGAAAAAACATTTTGTTTGTCCTTCTATCCACAAGAGACTAGTTAAGGATTTATTACAGACTGAACCGAATTTGGATTACAATTAGGATTAGATTTAACTTGCTAACTGTTTAGGAGGGCTGTTGTGAATGATATGTTTAGGGGAATGATTAAAGTCCCCCTCCTCTCAAAAATGTGTTTGCTTATTGTTACTTTACGTGGATGTTTGACCTTCACTGTGCAGAATGATGAATGTGCAGAGTGACACTAGAAGGCTGCTTTCACATTCATCTGCTCAAGGAGGAAATCTGAGTTTAAGACATATACATACGAGTATGATTTTGTGACACAACTACTTTGGAAGCCAATCTCAATTAATTAATTCATTTACACACACAGTGTGATGTGGGCATTTGAAACCTCCTGTGCACATCTTCAAATGTTTTAAATAAAAAGATATTTGCGTATTGAGTTTTTCATATGTCGTTTTTAGAATGTGTTAATTGAGCATTTTGTGGAAAAACTATATCAGACAAAATTATTATTCAAAGCATGTCTTAAAATATGTATGAATTTTTAAGAAAGGATTTCAGTCCATTGCTCTTCCACAAATATAGCTTTATCTGATACCACACAAATTGAAACATCATGCAAATTGTTGTGGCCATGCTTTTAGAAACTTTCTGTAAATACAATGTGCCTACTTACACATCTAGCAGACAAAGAGCAACATGAACGCATGTCTGGGTTTTGTCCTCCAAACTCTCGAGTAGATATGCTCTTTAGCTTGTTTGGATGCTTGGCTGTCTTCACCAGCCTCTCGTTACCTTACCTTTGATAGTTCATGATGGGTAGGTAAAGCTTGCAGTATACAATATCTCAGTTTGTTTGTTAATAATTGCTTCATATGGCTATGAGGGGCTGTGGCGTTATTATGGAACCCATGTAACGTCTAGGCAAGTCCCGTCCTACGAAGCAGCTCGATTGGTTGGGGTTAGGCATTGACCTTGAGTGGTTAAGGTTAGGATAGCCAATTGGTCAGGGGATAGGACATGAACAAATTGGGTTACGTTACCTTGCGTAAGCATGGATGCCTGGCCAATAGTAGTGTGTGAATGATTGAAGGGCAGGACTTGCCTAGAAGTTGCGTGGGTTCCATAATAACGTGGGGATGTGGGCCTGATAACAAAAGCAATGAGCTAAAAGTGGCTAAATTGTAGGATTGGATGTTAATTCCTAGTAACTTTGACACTACAAGTGACACTTGAAATTACACGGTCATTTGATTTAATGTTAATGCTAAAGATGCTTTATGCAGAATTAATTAATGAAGCTTTCAATGAAATGGTTTAAGAGCACCTTTGACCTTGTTTAATAGGAAAAAAATATTAGTTCGGCAGATACTCAAGGTTATAAAATCACTATCCATGTCAGAAATGGAAAGAGTGACATCAAGCCATTACTAAAAGGGGTGTTTGTGTTTGTGTGTCTGCCATCAGCTCTCCTGTTGTATTAGTGTGACCTGGCCTCTGGAGCTGCAGCAGCAGCGGCAGCAAGAGTAGTGGAGCGATAAAGAAACGATGTGTTGTGCGAATCTGAGTCAGGCTGCTTATGGTTTTGGGCCTGCAGGAATAACACTGACAGAAAAGGCTCTGCTCAGCAGTTTGTGTGTGTGTGTGTGTGTGTGTGTGTGTGTGTGTGTGTGTGTGTGTGTGTGTGTGTGTGTGTGTGTGTGTGGCTTGTTGCCTACTGGGTGTATGTTGGTCATATGTGTTGTCTGTGTGTGTCTACTTTTAAATGTATATGTTGCATATGTGTAAATCAGAGTCCGTCCCTCAGGTGGGATGGTTTAAGGCACACTCCTGTCTTTATTAATGCCCTCCCTCCCCCTCCATTCTGGCTTGGACCCCCCAGCCCACCCTCCCATCTCCTCCTCCCTCACAAGGTCTTATCTAAACTGTGGTGCTGGCAGACGGGACAGGCCACTGGCTGATAGCGATTGTTTATCCCACGGTGCGAAATTGCTGATCTGTCTTCTGCTTTTCCCTGACAGCTAGATGTTCATCTCTCTCTCTCTCTCTCTCTCTCTCTCTCTCTCTCTCTCTCTCTCTCTCTCTCGCCCCACAGATACAGATATTGGCACCTATCAGTACCACGATAAAGGAGAGCCAGGTAAATAGTGTTTATATTGGAGGTCTGTTTGTGTTTAAGATAAGTTGCATTTGTCTTGTTTTTGGAATGTATGTGATTTCCTTATATATGAAGGAGGGCTTTTTGCTGCCTCCCACGCACCCATAAGCTGTAAACACACAGAGACGCAAATTATTGGTCAGGAGTATTTCAGTGTCTTACACCTGTTAGCCACAGGTACACTTGTCCACACAGAGGTTATTAGTATGTAGGATTTGCACCCTAAAGCCTTATATACACATGCACATGACACACACACACACACACACACACACACACACACACACACACACACACACACACACACACACACACACACACACACAGGTTATTAGGCCTCCATGGTTCTATCTCTTACACTCCCTGTATTCTTGTTGACCCGGGGTCTTGCCACACAGTGATAGGGAAACTAAACTGTTGACTTTCTCCTAGATCACATAGCAAGAGGCCCCATGTAGTCCAGCCTCATATTGCCTCAGGCCTGGAGGCTTCCGTTACCATCAGAAAGTGCTCATATCGCTCCCCCACGGTCCTAGCAGTGTAGGAACGAGCTATCTCTTCCTTCACGTTTCACTTTTTGTTGGTATTCATTTTTTAAAGGAAAATTATGCATCTTGCAAGCATTTTGAAATTTACACAGAGTGGCCCGAGGAGGATTGCTACATCTTCATCTATGTGCCACACCTTAAAAATTAGACTTTGCTGAATAGATTTGTACGAATGTCAACCACCAAAACATGCCCAAGGTGGCGCTCCACAATTGCAGCTAAAAATATTTACATTTTACAAATGTCAATGTATATTATACACTACCAGTGTGCACTGTTCCAGTGTGCAAGAGTGCAGCACATGTCCCAGACTAGTATGGTTAAACTTATGGTTAAACTTATATTCATGCTATAAGAACTAAACTTTTGCAACATCAGAGGAAGAATTATATTTAATTGATAAGGTGTTTGTAACAAACCCTTGTTTTACGTAACATTTATTTAAACCTGCATGTATTATTTTTTTCTTCTTTTGGCCACATTTGGCGACAAGCTCTGATCATAACATTGGCATATTATCACTTTAATAGGTTAATATGATACTATATGATGGTGATGAACATGTTAGCAAACAGTTGCTCGTTTACACATAAAGATACTGAGGAACATTATCATTTATTTGGAGTTATGCTTTTGTCCACCTGATGAATGTCCAAGCTTATAGTAAGTGCAGAGCTTTTTTGATCGAAGCGAAGTTATATCATTCATTTCTGTGGGAGTTCACTTTGTGGCATAATGCATTTACCAAAGTGCATAAACCCTCTCTTGCCTTTCTTTCTTCCTTCTTAAAAACATACAATAAATGTCTTTCTTTTCTCTTTCTTTCCATCTTCAAGTTTCCCTTTTGTTACTGTGCTTGTCTCAGATGCTTCCGCCTCGCTTTGGATTTATGGATTTCCTCCTCTTTGTCTCAGTTTTCTCTCTCACCATATATATTTTAGTTTTTTTCTTATTTTGTGTACAGTATGTCTCTTCCTCTCTCCCTCTCATCATGGGGTTCTCTCCCTTCTCTCTCATCTGAAGCTGCCTTCTCTTTCATTCCAATCTTCAGTGGAGAGACAATGCTCTCGCTCCAAATCCTTTCATTTGCAGGATTACTAAAGTGTGGCTTGATATCAGAGTGGAGGGAGGAGAGGGGGAGGAGGAGGGTGGGAGAGACAGAGCAGAGGATAATCACCACCCAAAAGTATCACAACATTTTCACACAGTGGTGCAATGATAGTTCAGGTCATGATACGATTGCATATACAGTAGATTAGATTCGATTTACATTTGTTCATTTGATATTTTAAATGGACGCTTTGAACATCTTAATCTTTAACAAATCAACAAAAACGTGTGTGCGTGCGTGTGTGTATGTGTGTGCGCGCTCAGACAGAAATATTGTTTCAAAACAATATACTGCCTCAATATTTTGGCCCTTATTACGCAAAAGTCCCTACAGTTTATATAGCATTTAAAGCCACTGAAAATGTCTCTATAACATTACAAATTTAATTTTATAAGTAACAAGCAAGTAAACAAATCTGTAGGTATTCTTTATTAAGAGTTTAATGCTCCAAAAATAGCTTATCTGCTTTATCAGAACAGTGTGAGTGTGGTTTGATCAATCACTCATAGTAAGAAGCTGGTTAAGAAAAAATGTTTCCAGGGCCTTTGAATTTTTTACTTTGTCTGTACACTCAGTTGTCAGTTTATTAGGAACACCTGGCTAAAACTAATGTGGTCTTGCCATACATTCTACCTTCATGAAGGTTATAATGTATTGTTTTCAGAGAGGTGTAGATTCAACTGTTTTGGAGGCTGCAGTTTATGGTGTATTGCAGTATGCTGACAGGTGTCTCTATTATTTTGCCCACCTCATTTATATCAGTAAGTGGAAGCTCAACAGCATAAACACCTCTATATAACAGTTCAACAGCACTACAGTTGAATAAGCCCTTCTCTCAAAACAGTTCTGTGTATGTCAGTGTGACTACATTGATTGGTTGATGGATTGGTGTTGTCGCTCTTGATATCCACATCATTGAAATGGCTATGAAGTTAAGTGTATTGCCCTCTCTGAACATTTGCTTGTGGTGTGTTTTATTCTCTGTGAAAGTTCCACATCTCCCCACTAGAGGTAGACCCAGGCTCATTGGAGCAGCTCCGAGGGTCCCCTGCAGCCAACCCCTCCACCCCCACGCCCTCCCCCCAGCCCCCACCACCCAGCCCCAGAGCAGGTGCCCATGTCTGGGCCTGTCTGGCCCCTCACCCCCTTATCTGATTAATACTACTAATCCAGGAGGTGTTCCTGCCTGCCAGAGAGGCCGGCCACCAGACGGGCCACTTTCTTGCTCACAGTGACTGGGCCATGAGGCATGGTGATGGGTTACACTTTGCCAACAAGGTTTCTTGGAGCTAAAGGGGGATGTTGGAGCTCCATCTTAGTTGTCTGTTCCTCATTATCTACATCACATTTCATTTATCGTGTACACCATATTGTTTTCATATACTGAAAAAATTCCAAATTTAACCCTTCAATTGGCCTTTTTATAATTTTTTCCAGGGAATCCCCTGGAGCATCACTACTACAACGAGAAACTCAGTTTCTGTGAAGGTAAGTTCCCAACAGATGAACTCAAAGAGTGATTGAAACATTTTTATTCTTCATATCCATCCACCTTCATATCCACCATCTTACCAGTAGATGACCATCTTCCAGAAATCGCGGTCCGAGTCAGTCAACTGTCCTACTTCCTCTATTCTCTCCCTCCCTCTCTTCCCCTCACTCTCTCTGCTTTTCACCCAGTAGTGGAATACAAACACCCTTATCAGGAGACGAACACTCATCCCCCTGCCTTCCCCTCCCTCCTCTCTCCCCTGACCCCCCCCACCCTCCACACCCTCATTTGCATGCATCTGTTTACCGCCTCTTCCCACTCATGTTTAATAGAGAATCCCACTCCTTAGTGGTCCGTTTTAGTTAGGACGAAAAGGAAGAGCGTAAAATAAACACATAGAGTAGATTGCTCCATATTGAAAACAGCAGTTCTTCCTTTCCTATTTTTCTCTTACTGAACTTCATGTATGTGCATGGGCAGAAGCAGATGCACAAATTTAATTAGCTGTTTTTTTTCTTCTTTTCGTCATACCCTTCCCTCCCTCTGTTTAACCACTAGAGATGGAGGGGAAAAGAGAGTGCTGGGGAATTAAAATGAAGGGGCCTTCGTGTGGTACGTGTTGAGATATGTGCTGTTAACTGTAACGTTGCATTTGGGAGATAACTCAACTCAAGAGCGCCAAAAGTCCTCACGATTAAATATTTGCTTCTCCTCGAGGACCAGTTTGTGTGTTTTTGAAGGGACATTTTGCTTTCAGTAGAAGATTTTCACTCTTTTTAGTGCAGCTACATCAATCTGTAAGCAGCACATTTCAGACTTTTGCTGCTTTGGGGATATGGTAGTCAAGAATTTAAAACTTGTAACAACATCAATGGAGTTTCTATATAGTGAGTAATGGTTTTACATTGATTTTTAAACATGAAGGTAAATGAGTGACATAGCTACTGGTACTAAGAGTAGCCAATGCTGGTGTCAGACGTTCACAAACTCACCACTAATCACCACTGATCACCACTGCCATATACTTAATAGATTAGATATGTTAAGTTTCATTTAGTTAAATATGATAATATTAAATTTATTTCATTTTGTTTGATTCACATTGTTGATAAACTAATCGATTAATCACAGTTTCTCCCTGTAGTCAAAATAGAGCTAAAGTCCATGAGTGCGACCATTACCCTGTATGCATCCAAGAACAGATTCAGCATTGCATTGTGGGACGCCTGCTTCATGTACCTGCATCGCTTTATTCGACCTGACCGTCTTGTCACCACCCTTTATGCCTTATGTCATCCCTTTTCATGCGTAGATCTCAACCCAGATATAAAGTTCAACCCTTTTACCCTTTCCGGTTTTTGGTGCCACATTCTTCTGAATTCCCATGAGGGCCTTTTGAAAAAAAATATATTTCTCCTATGTCTGTGTTTTAAAAGTTCAAGTCACATGATCTATAGATTCTTCTTGTGTTTTTCCTCTGTAGCTCGAGGCTATTCGTGGACCCCCAGGAACCGCCGACCAGAGAAGCTACGTGATTCGCTGAAGGAGTTGGAGGTACCCGCCTCCTCTGTTAAACCCTCCACCATCTCCGCTCCCGGCCTCCCCCCTGTCTTCTTCCTCCCTCTGGGGATTTTCGGAGTTTTCCCTTTCCGAAACGGCCGATTGATTAACAAATAGGGGCATTCTCTCTCTTTTCTCCCTCTTCCCTTCACTCTCCCTGTCGTTCACGTTTGTTCTCCTCTCTCCCTCTCCTCTCTCATCACCTCTCTTTCGGCCGAGCTCTGTCATCGAGGGGGATATTTGAGGGGATCAGGGGTCTGCAGGCTGGCCCCTCATCTCTTCTATTTCTCCCTCCTTCTCTTCCTCCTCCTTCCCTTCCTCTCCCCTCATTCATCCCCCTCTACCTCCGCCTCCCCCCCCCCTGTCCCCTCTGTACTTGTGGCAGTACAGACCTAGCTTTGTTTGTTGGAACCTGTCTGTGGCTGTTACAGACATGCACACTCCCCACCAATCCACCTCCCTCCTCTCACCCGTAACCATTGTCTGAAACTAGAAACACCCCAGCTCACCTCCACACCCCACCTCCTCCTCCTTTTCCGTCCCTCTCTCCTCCCATCCAATCTCCCCAGCTGGGTTTGGAATGTGGCAGGAATGACTGACCTTACACACACACACACACACACATGCACACGCACACATACTTTAACAAACAAACACACACTCATATGCACACAAGCAGTCCTTACCTGCATCCAATTCCAACTCTCTCCTACCCCTCCGTGAGCAGGAACTGCTGCAGTGGCCACCTGTGGAGACAAGTGTCTGGTACTATGTTCCACCAAGATAATGAATGCAAGTATGAGCAGCATTGGCATCACAAAAAGAAAGAAACTTACTAAATTGTTATACACAACTTCTTTAGAGGCAAGCAGGCCCTACTTCATCTGGTTTATTTCCTAACATGAAATACATACATCTACCTGTCTAAACCCAATCATGTGTTGCTCTTAGCATCAGGTTTGTGTTACTGTGATTACTTGGTGCATTGGTGCTTGGACCCCAGTTCACCTCAGTTTGTTCTGTTTTGCTCACTGTCTCTCTGTCTTTTACTCTGTTTATCTGTCACGCTCATTCAGGAATTGTTGCAGACCAACAACTGCGTTCACAGCAGATGGAGGAATAAACATTGCTGCCAGGTACACACCCTCCTCAGCCCAGCACCTACTACACACACACACTCACACACCTCTTCACCTTCAGAAAGTTGCACATCTGAGCGAACCTCCCATGGTCCGCCCAGACCAGGCCTCAGATAAAGAGCTTCACTGGAAGTATAATGTTTGAAAATGTAAATATGTCTCTTTCTTTCCAGGTTTATGCTTAGCTACTTTTACGACTGAATTTTTGTCATCGGTAATCTTGTAAGATTTGTGTGTGTGTGTGTGTGTGTGTGTGTGTGTGTGTGTGTGTTACCTTGCAGGTGTTGCTGAGCAGTGGAGTACTGGTGACCCTTACTCTAAATGGACCTCAGCTAGAACAAGTGTATGTAGACTGCACATTAGTGGGTCGATTACCAGCCAACACCGTGGCTGATGGTAAGTTACACACACACACACACACACACACACACACACACACACACACACACACACACACACACACACACACACACACACACACACTGTCTGTCAGCAGGATTATTTTTCACTTTCATTAACATTGCAAGATAGGGCTATCAGCGTGTTGTTTAAACTCTAAGCAATAAAATACAATGCACTTTATTTGTAGCGTGCATGTTGTTTCTACATTACGACTTAAAAGCTCATGAACACACCAAATCGGCTTCCCAACTTGGGAAATAGAACCAATCCGAGAAGCACATACTGTAAATGCGCCTTAGCCTTGGCAGAGGTCTGCACTCTCTGAGTGCTATTCTAGTTCCACTATAAATCAGTCAGGTTGGTCCAGGCTTCAGGAAGCTTGTTTTTTAGTCTTTGGTAAACAATATATACTATATGTGTTCATTTTTTAAAAATGTTTTTCTTACTCCAGCATTGGTACCCGGTGCACTAAACCGTTTACACATTTTTGACTGTGATTTTGGTTACTTTGGTGGTGCTGATGCTAATTAGAGCTGTTGCATAACCATCACGCCTGTTATGGCTGGACAGAATGCTGTCTCCGATATTGTTGCGATGTTTGCACTCACTGAATGAAATTATGGTTTGTGTCTGACTTAAATATTCCAGTGGTTCACCATGGTTTAAGCAGATTTAGGGACACAAACATCATTGTTTCCACCACATGGATGGGCTACCTATCTCTGCCCACAGCCACACGCATGCATGCACACACAGACAGAAAAACAAATGGAGACATTTGCATTCAAATGTTCAGTATTTTTTAAAACCACAAAACCATTAACTGTACTTTCTCTCACACTGCCCGCACCGATTGTGCATTTACACCTGCTCCCCACACACAAACACCACTCTCCTCGCCACTTTGTCACACAAACACTCTCTCACACACGCCGACTCACACATAACAGGTGCCACAGGTGAGCGCGGCAACTCTGCCAGCTAATTGCGGGCAAATCCTTTTGTGCTGTGTGTGTCCAGGGGCCTTCCCTTAAGAGCATCCATCAGTGTTTTTCCCTCCATTGCGCGTTCCTCCAGGGAGCACCATCCCCCTCAAACTGCTCTCCCTCGCTCTGCAGACCTGGCAGGAGAGAATAAGGGACCGTGGACACCGGCCCAAATCTGCTAATTATTTCTTTCTTTCTGTATCAATTATTTGTTCATAACACCGCCCTCCCTGCTTCCGTTCGGGGTCTCCAGACACCTGATAAAGCTCCCGTAGTGCACACACACACACACACACACACACACACACACACACACACACACACAAACTCTCTCTCTCACAAACACACATACAGGCATACACACACTCGTTCTCACATGCATATGTGTAATTACAGACTCTTTTTTTTTTTTATATAGCCCAACAAGCACTTACTGTATGTCCGCTCACATTTACAGGCACACAAAGACTTGAACACACATACACACGCCCACATAGACAACGGCACATACTGAGACACACACACACACACACACACACACACACACACACACACACACACACACACACACAGGTACACGTACACCCACTCATCTCCCGCTGCGCCCCATTCAAAGCCTCAGAGGCACTAATTATTAGAGTAATGGTTGTGAGAGGGTGGGTTCCGGGGATTGTGTGTGTGTGTGTGTGTGTGTGTGTGTGTGTGTGTGTGTGTGTGTGTGTGTGGGGGGGGGGGGGGTAGGTTAGAGGCTGTTCTCACATCTGTCACTTGTTAAATTAGCCTTAGACAATTAGAGTAGCCAGACCAGATCACACCGTCAAACACATTCACAACGTACAATTACTAAAACAGTTTACAATAACAATTGACCTGTGTGTGTGTGTGTGTGTGTGTGAGAGAGAGAGAAACTTAAAAAAAATATTAAATTAATTATCATTTCATAAATCCTCATATTCAAGTAGCTGAAACAATTATTAAAATAGTTGATGTTTAATTTTCTTTAAATCCGCTAATTTTTTCAGCTCAAATCTTAAAATGTAAGTCACTGTATAATTACAGAGAATTCATTTACATTTTCAGAACAGGATTTGACAACTTTCTAAAGCAAAAAGGTTACAGTATCTGAATGCTGAAGGAAATCCTCTTTCTGATTTGCATGGATTCAGCTGAATGTGCAGCCTGCTGTGTGTTTCCTGAAACAACAAACAATTGCAGCCAGATCTGTTTTTGTTTCACAATGTGACAAAGCTGGCTTACCATCCTCTCTTAAACTTTGTATGCTCAATGCCGGTTACCTTCCTGTTTCTACCATGAGCTCTGATTGCATCATACAGAGCAGTAGATTACATATATTTTACACCATCAAAGTATTACCAGCTTCCTTTGGCTGATGGCTAGGCCAAGCTGTGCATATGCTTCACGATTAAGCATCCTTAAGTGATTTTTCATAGCTGGTTTCGTTTACCCATGTTTAAATGTGCTTTGGTTAAGCCCATTGGCCTCTTATGTCAACATGCTGCTGAGGAGATGGCATTAAATGGATTTAGGGGTGTGTGTGTGTGTGTGTGTGTGTGTGTGTGTGTGTGTGTGTGTGTGTGTGTGTGTGTGTGTGTGTTTCTGTCTGTGTGTGTATGTGAAATAGACTGTGTGCGTGCTTTAACATGTGGTAGGTTTGTTTTATGCTTGTGGATATAAATGTGTGTGTTGGTGTGTGTAACTGAGAATGCATAAAGAATGATTGCAGGCTTGCATGTATGAATGTATATGTAGCTATTTCGAGGGTAAGTATGAATATGTGTGTGTGTGTGTGTGTGTGTGTGTGTGTGTGTGTGTATCGGGGTGGGTCATGAAGGACTGGCCTTTAATGCCAAATCAGCCACCTGGTCCCAGATTGGGCCACAGTCTGGTTTCCTATCCCCTCCTTCATTTGGGAATGAATGGGATTAAACCTAATCCCGTTTATAGACACCCATAGAGATCAATACTAAACTGCATTTAACTTGATTTGTCTGTAATCTATTACAAAGACGCTTACTATTGCATTAAACGTTGTTTCGGAAAGCCAAGGCATCGTTAATGGCTGTATTTTGTAATGGTTTAAGCCTTGAACCAGTTTTCATTACAAATGCTTTATAATCCAACATAAGGACAGACTCAATTGACCTGATTTAAGATGCTAGTTTTTCTGAATTATTAAGCAATCTTTCACTTCTCTCGTAAATATTTGCATATTAATTTAAAATGTTCACACAACAGGATGATTTGAAGTGTAATCATACCAATACCAACACATTTATAAATATAAGTAAATACACACATGCCATGGTCGGTTAGATTTCTAAATCTCAGGGTGCAGCCTTACTCGTTCAACTCAAAGCAGGATATCTGAGAGACGTGTAACAACCCCCCCCTTTTCCATTTAATTGGTTTCATAAACAGATTAATTTGAAGGAGAGGGTGGCTTAATTGCTAATCAGCGTTTCCATGCAGCTCCTGAAGAGTTGAACAGGATCAAGTGTGTTCTTCCACAAAAAAGCCTTTAAAGCCTGCAGTACACTGACAGGGAGAGAGAGAAGAGAACAGGGAAGGAAAGAGATACAAAGAACACAGGAAGCTGTGGAAAGGAGAAGAGAGGATGCTGGAAAGAAGAAGTAAGGGAGAGGACAGGGAAAGAAGAGATGACGAAGAAGAGGGGATGGGAGGCAGAGGGAGAAAGACTGAAATTTCTGTCCTCCCACTCAAAACTCGACTTTAATGATAAAATGGTGCTGCAGTATAATACAGTGAAAGCAGAAGAGAACATTCAGAAAACATTGTCAGAGTCAAAGTTTGATTATCGAGTGCTGAAATGTCTTAGAACATTGTTTGTTGATCTTGCAGGCATCAGAAGAGCATCATATAGATTCACAAACTCACACAAAATACAGAGTCTACAGGACTTAATGCAGCCGAGTGCAACACTAGCTGACTAACTAACTAATCTTCTTTAGTTCATCAACGTGTTTCCGCGCAGGGACTTTATCAGGGTGACTTACAGAATGTGTAAAATAAAAACACAGCCTACACAGTTATCCAATGAAAGCTATAGACATACAGTAAATGCTGCACCTCGAACACAGAAACTTCAAAATCAAAGTATACAACCAAATCCCAGTAACAAACTACCTTCCCAAAAATGAATACAGTTTTAAAACTGCCAGAAAAAAATATGAAATACAAATAAATAAAATCTCTAATGCTAAAATCTTCATTCATTCCCTTTGGACATTTATACAATTCTGAGATTATAAATCCAGAAAGTTAACTCCCTCTGGGCCCCCATTTGGCCTTATCAGTATAAATAAAAGATGAATCCATCAGTAAATGTTTGCCCTGCTATTGCTCCTCTTCTGATGGCGCTCCTGTGTTTAAGTCACATTTTGCCATGGATCCTAATTCTTATTTTCAAGAATCCTAACTCAAGGCATTGTGTTTTACATATAAAGACAGATGGAAACCAAACTGTGTAGTAATTAGTGTTTGTGTAAAATATATTTTGTTATGATTATGGCTGTGTAAGGAGACAGTGAAATCTTTAAGTGTAACCTCAACAATATTTTTTTGTATGTTTTGAATCCTGACATTCAGTGAAATTTGTGGTGGTGTCATTCCCAGCGGTGCTGAGCGATAGGCTGATTCTGCTGTCCTTCGTGGAGCAGAGCCAAGTGGCTGCAGTCTACCTCAACCAAAAGAACCAGGACTCCCCAGAGACTGGCAGGCGAATAGACAAACTCTCACCGTCTGAAATCAAGGTACAGTGGAACGCATTGATAGAGTATCCATGAGTAATGTGTGTGTGCTTGAGCTTGTGTGCATGTGTGTATTTAGGTTGGTGTTTGTAAGAAAGCAACATGGTCGAAAAGAGAAAGTAGAGAACAAGAAAAAAGGTGTTGACATGTCCCATATCACTGTCCAACTCCCTTCTTCATCCTACCTGATGGCCAACATTTCCAAAATGTTTTTCTTGTATCTATTGCACATTTAATGAGGTACTTTTTCTGACAGAGTGAAACCTGAAAACAAAAAAACACCTATAAATGGTAGAATATGGTTACTTTCAATACAAATATCTATAAAATCCCAAATGTATTAAACCTTTGAACCCAGTCTGTTTGAATCAAGTGAGACTTGCTGGGTCTTTGCTACATTATTAACCTTTTTCCCATGACAGCCAGTTAAACTACTAACTCTGGGTTGGAAAGTCTACTCAGAATATTGGCTGTTAAATAAAGTAGCATAACTTTTACGCACAAATGAGGACTTTAGATACTGTATGTCATTTATACGCTTTGGAACAACTACAAAAACTGAGAGAATGTTACTAGTCAGTTTGGAAGTTAAACCAGTTAGCTACCCACAATCAGAATCTATCCTAGGTACTATTTCCGTGTGGATTGATAAACATACATTCTATCCATTTGGCCTAATACAGTTTGTAAATGATGAGTGTTTGTCCAATTCCTGTTTGTATCTTTGTGCACAAAGTCAGAGTAGTTCACCGTCATCACCATGGGAACATGGACCATTGGCTTAAATGTGCCTTGAACTCTCTTTGCTTTCCCGTTTCTGTCTATTAATCTGTCATAAAGGTGATGTATTGAGAGGTCTGATCTGGAGGTGTTTCTGTAGGTGTTAGTAACAAGTCTGATTATGTGCCGTCCCGTTCTTCCCTCCCCCGAAACAAAACTACACTGTGTCCTCCTTCCCTAGCTGGCTAACCCTGGCATTATCACATTACTGCCAGGCACTTTTGTTAAGGTGTGTGTGTGTGTGTGTGTGTGTGTGTGTGTGTGCCCGTGCATGTTGGTGTGTATAAAAGCAATCGTTCCTGCCGTGTGTCTGTCTCCAGAAGCAGAGTCCTGATAAGACACCGCCCCACCACCACCCCATATTGTACACCCCACACCTCTCTGTCAATGCATGTGCATGCAACCTGCGACATACACACATGTGCACACGCACGCCCAACTACCCATCCCCCACAAAAAACATACACATGCGTGCACACACACATACACATTGCCCTGGTCCAGTGGGCTAAGCTGGAGAAGGAAGAGTGGGGGGCGTTGAGGGGGGGGGCTAAACTAATCCGGCCCACAGAAAGTGGTTTTTGATTATTGCTGACCAGCAAACGCCAGCAGAAAAAAAAAAAAAAAACTAGAAGAGGGAAGAGATGGGTAGGGATGGGAGGGGGCGGGGGGTAGAGATAGTGTGTTATTAACCCAGTGATTTTCTGTTTTTTTTTTTCCTTCTTCTTTTCCATTTCTAATCTGTCAGTGATCTCCCGTTCAGCTGTTTGGGGCAACTCTTTGTTCCCTTTATCATCAGATGTACTTGCATCATTTTAATTCATCTCTGTATTTTGTGTCCAAAGCAAATCCCCCCCACCCCCTCCCCAAGGGGGCAAGAAGGGCAGACATGGACCACTGAACCTCCAGCTTGTCGATTTACTAATTTCTGCATGTTTCTGTGCCTTTAAACAATTTTTGCAGTAGAGTATGCTGTTGCTGTTACTTCTTTTACACCATGCCTTTCTGTCAGGTCCTAGCCAGTCTTCTAACAGTGTAAAAGAGGTCATGGACATGCGTGTATGGTTCTGTGCGTGTTAGCCATCGACTCTGGTAGCTGGTTCATTGTGTTAGTGAGTGTGACTGCAGATAAAGAGTGTATGAAAGGCCTGTGTGTGTGTGTGTGTGTGTGTGTGTGTGTGTGTGTTGTGTGTGTAGAAGGAATGAGCTGTGGTGTACATGAAAGGCAGGGTCACAGTGTAAGACCTGCAATTTCACCAGCTTTAAAAGTGCTTCTGGATAGAGCACTGTTTATTTAATGGTGTGTGTGTGTGCGCGGGTCTGCACTTTGTGTGTCTATAAAAGTGTGTGCTCATGTACACTTTTTATACCAGTGCTTCTACATGTATGTACATGTGTATTTGTGTGCATACATGCAAGCAGTCCTGTATGTGTGTGTGTTTCTTAGTGAGTTTGTGTGCCCCCCCCAAGCGCCACGAGAGCTCATTACTGTGTGTCTCTTTGTTGTGGCCCGTAGAGCGTGGCGGACCTTCCCAAAAATATGCACATCACTAAAACAACAAGCCCGACAGAACAAAACATACACACACACACACACACACACACACACACACACACACACACACACACACACACACACACACACACACACACATTAATAATGGAAGATAAAAAACAACCTTAGACATCAACAAAAACACGATGAGGGAAGGACCTGAGTGATATTTGGGGCTACAGATGTGGATGTTTCAGAGCCCTCAGGTGCTAACACAGGCCAGGTGAATCCAAATGAGTAAATTGCTTTTTCATAAAATATGTTTTAACTCTGTGGGTGTGTCTGTTGACTGCCCTTTTTGACTCTCTTCTCAATGTATACTCTGCTTTTGTGTGTGTGTGTTTCCATGTCCAGGTGGTGTGTGTGGAGGTAAGTGGGCAGGCTCGTAAGCTCCGCAGACGTGTTGTTCTCAACCGTCTCCAGGATGTGGCGCTCTGCTGGTGGGACTTGGACGAGCACAGTGAGGTGCTGTGGCCCTGGACTCCTACAAACATGCAAAGGAACAACCTGGTCCTGCTCAGCTGCTCACCTGCTGAAGGCCTCAAGGTACACACATACATTACATTACATTACATGTCATTTAGTTGACGCTTTTATCCAAAGTGACTTACAATTAAGTGCGTTCAACCTTGAAGGTGCAAACTCCAGACAACAAGTAGTAAGTGCATTAGCTTTAAATAGGTAATGCTACAAAGAGCCATACGAAAGTGCAGAATCGAGGGATATATATATATCCGAGGTGTAGTGGGCAGAAGATGCACAGGTTTTCAGCCATCCTGATGTCAATAGGGAACTCATTCCACCATTTAGGAGCCAGGACAGCAAACAGTCGGGATTTCGTTGAGTGATTAGTTCTCCCTCGCTGTGAGGGGGCAGCAAGCAGGTTGGCTGATGCAGAGCGGAGCGGGCGCGTTGGGGTATAGGGTTTGACCATGTCCTGGATGTATGCTGGGGCTGATCCGTTCGTGGCCCTGTATGCAAGTACTAGTGTCTTGAAGTGGATGCGGGCAGCAATTGGTAACCAGTGAAGAGAGCGGAGGAGCGGTGTAGTGTGAGAGAACTTGGGGAGGTTGAAGACAAGTCTAGCTGCTGCGTTCTGAATGAGCTGCAGGGGCCGGACGGCACATGCAGGCAGGCCAATCAGGAGGGAGTTGCAGTAGTCTAGACGTGAGATGACTAGAGCCTGAACCAGAACCTAAGCCGCCTTCTGCTTTAGAAGGGGACATATCTGATGTTATGCAGCATGTATCTACACGATCGGGTAGTTGCAGAGATGTTGGCAGTGAAAGTTAGTTGGTCGTCAATTGTCACACCCAGGTTTCTAACAGTCTGGGTGGGGACTACCACAGAGTTGTCAATCAACATACACACACACACACACACACACACACACACACACACACACACACACACACACACACACACACACACACACGTAGGGGAAAAGATTATTAACTCTTGTGTACCCATGAAACCATGGACCGACCCTTTACCCTTTGTGAGAATACTGGAGGGATGGATGGAGTTTCCCATCCTGTATTTTGTTGACTTGGAGAATGTTTATACCTTTTTCCCCCAATTGAAGGAATTGAAGTATTCAATCACAAGTGATTGTAAGATGGAGCATAAAATCACCAGGTAATTGTGGTGCTGTGTTAGCAGTGATGCAAATGTTGTACCGAGCTGTCATAGTGTAGAGGAAGCTGAGGCCGGGGGGGAAAGCTCTCAATTTACCAGTCGATCCACAATATGTTTTAAACAGTATGAGCTCGGTCATCCAGAAGGAGCTTTGGTGAGAACCATTGCTTCTCCACATTGAAAGTCATCTGATCAGGATGCCTTTTATGAAGGTTTTTCAGGCACTTCCAACTGGAAGGAGACCCCAGGGTGGATCCAGAGCATGCTGTAAGGGTACATAACCCACCGGGCCCGGGAACACCTTGAGATCTCCTGCCAGCTCAGGACATGGCTGCTTAGCCTGCTGCCACCATGGATTTATAAACAAACCTGGATACAGAATTCGAGGCGGAGCCCCGTTCATTCCTATGAGAGTTGCTCAGTGGCGCATGAAGCCCAAAAAGTTCTGGCTGCCACAGCAACACAGACCTGGATAAGTCACAGAAACCACATAGATGGATGAATGTAGAATTAACTAGGGATCACGTAATTCCTTTGTTGTGACCCTTAACCCATCACTTTCCAAACAGGAAGCAGAGTTTTTTCTTCCAAATTTGTTTGAATTTCTTGCACATATCCAACAAAAGAAGGCAAATTAAGTGATGCACACTGTAATAATACTTGTTTGTTTGGCTTAAGAACACCATTCACCTGCTTGTTGCACTTTCTGCCATCTTTAGCAGTTGATAATATGAAGGCCACGAGGGGGGGGGGGGGAGGTACAGCGTGAAGGAGAACGCCTACACATTCACACACTCGCTCACACGCGTCTTAGACACACATTCTCATGGCCTCTGGCAAAACCCTACCCGTGACCCGATTCTATGTCAACGTAGGATTGTCCTCGTGCCAAAAGCAGATGAAAGACCCCAAATTACCTGAATTGGGCTTAACTTTACTCCTCATACCATGTACCTCGGTAAGTATATGCAAAATATTTCACCACACCAGAGAGAGAAGGGAGAGTCTGCGAGAGGGAGGAAAGATGAGCGTTACCAATTGCATGCTAGGAAAACAAATTCACGCAGGAGGGAATGAGGGAGGAATGGGAGCTGGGGTGGGGGGGGGCACATGAATATTGAAATAAGCAAAGCCGATGTTGTTCGCTGCTTTTACCGCTTCTTGTTTTTGGAACGCTCTTCACATTTATCACACTCCTTCACCTAGTTTATTCTCTCTGTCTCCTTCAACCCCCCTATCCTCCTCTCGTTCTCCTCCTCCTTCCTTCCTCCACGCTTCAAGAACATTAAAGTCTCTTCGTGGGGCTGCGGCATCGTGCTCTAATGAAAGCGTTTGTTGTCATTTTTTAGATGCGCAGTGTGAAATTAAGTGAGCAGTTTATGTAAGAGCCGTGGCGGGAATCAAACGCCGGGCACACATCGGGAGACGCCAGCTACTTCAATCACTTCAAGCTCATATATATGTTCCTTTTGTTCAGTTCGCTATCTGCCGCACTAAGCCAATTTTCTAGCCAGTCTCTCAGCATTTAAAAAAGTCTGATTTATTTCCCTATGTGGTCTTAATTCGTATGCCCCCCTTCACACTGATAAGTGGAGCCACGACATGCAGGGGGGTGGAGGGTGGAAAGGAGAGAAAAACACATACATAGTTTGTTTTTATGCATCCAGTTAACATTTTTAATTATCCTTCCTTCATGCTCCCCCCCCCCTCCCAAAAAACACACACACACACACACACACACACACACACACACACACACACACACACACACACACACACACACACCATTTTCTGGAATTTAATAATCTTAATGAAAAGAAAACACCAAATGAATGTTTTCTTGCTTTTTAGTCATATTTGATTGTCTTTGTGGTTGTATATGTGTGTCTGTTTGCGAACATTTTTTTTATTTATTTTTTTTTAAACGTATGATCCTGTTATCTGTCACCAAACAGTTTCTCTGCTGTCTTTTAATTATTGGTTACTTTAGCACTTTGCTGTGTGGCTTTTGCATCTTGCAAAACAAGAAAAACTAAAGTTAAAAAGTAATTTGTACGGTATAGAAGGAATATATAACTCCACAATTGCTAGAACACTACAATTAAGAATGTATTAGAAGCTAAATTAAAAGTGTAATATAGCGACATTTGCCTCTAAAATATAAAAGCTGCAGGCTAAATGTGCAGAAATGAAGCATGTAGAGTAGAAAGCACATTTTCAGCAATGCACTGCAATCATAATGTGGACCATGAAAGGGTCGGGTGTGGAATCCAAAGTGCAGAATTACCCCCAAGCTTCACTGCTTTGTAAAAATCCCACTGCTTCTACAGTTTTGGGTCTAGTGAATAATGTTTCCTCTGTGCTACAATTATGTTCAGTGGTACCAATTATGACAGGTAAGGTGTGAGGAATATTTTGGTTAGTAATCCCACTGTGCCTGTGCATTTTCTCACATCAGTACCTCAACACTAACCCTTATTCACACACCTAAAACTTCCAAGTCCCATCCCCCGTCTTCCCCCAAAACCCCTCATACCTCGACTCTCCTCCGAATCTCTCCGTCTCTCTCTACCCGTCTCTTCCTGTCTTTCTCTGCTCTGTGAGCTGGAAAATTGGCTTCAAAAGGCCACTGCTGTGAACAAGGGCCAGCCACACAGTTGGGCCCGTCCGCTTTATCTTTCACGCCACGAAGGGGAAAAAAAGGTGCCGGGGAGAGAGAGACAAGAAGAATGGAGAAGAATAGTTTTGACCAGTCACTGAAACCAATAACCAGGAGAAAGCTTACTAGAGGTCTCTCTCTCTCTCTCTCTCTCTCTCTCTCTCTCTCTCTCTCTCTCCCTCCCTCTCTCTCTGTCTCCCTCTCTCTCTGCTCTCTTTGCATCTTTCTCTCCATGTCTCCACCCTCTTTCTCTCTCTTTACTTACTTCCATTCTACCTCTTCCTCATCTTTTGTGCATGTTTCTGTCTGTCTGTATCCCTCTCTTTTGCACATCCTTTCACTCACTTGCTCACTCCCTCTCTTGCCCGTATTCATCATTTTCTATTTTATGCTCTCAGAACCAGGGAATACAGAACGTTAACGTGCCACAATATACTCTGGAGAGTTCACAAGCAGACAAAGCTGTGCTTTTATGAATATATTAGAATGACACATGCATACTGAATTTCAGAATTCCAAAGTGTATTTTTTATTAGACTTAATTCATGTAGCAGTTTGTAAAACAGGGGTGTAAATTGTTGCTTTAAAAATAATGAAAGAGCCCTAGGCAGTATTGTAAGACCAATGCCCAGAAAACTCTCTCATACTCCTCCCTGCCACCTGCCTTTTGTGTGAACATTTCTATTTAACGTCGGTGGCAGAGTTTGTACATTAATCAGCTGCAGATACATCTATATGTCATCATTCGTCAAAATGAGTGTTTGCAGTTAAAGAGTTTATGTTTTGAAAGACTCAAACTCCACAACCCTGAATGTCTTGAGTGCCATGCTCTAATCTCCTAATCAGCTGTGTGGCCTTCAAGGGACTTTTGCTTGCCTTTGCTCAGTCCACATGGAATGTAAAAAGAGACACAGCGTGGCCTTAAAAATGACCCAGAGTCAAAATGCTGCTGTGCTGACTGTAATAAATGTAACTGTAAAAGAGTGTGAGATGCAGTTTTTGCTTTGCGTTTTCTGTGTGTTCTACTGTAGCACTATTGAGATCTATAGACTGCATCCTTTTTAAATATTACACTTAAATGAACAACTCAAAAGGAATTCCAACTAGACATTCAGGTCCAAGGTACAGTCCAGGTCCAATTGAGCTCAGGGCACAAATCATCTAGCTTGAGTTTAGGTGTTGAATATTGGGTATAAATATTGAAAGGATCTTATACTAAAAAAACAGGCTACACCGAGAAATGCCTTTATAAAATAATGATTAAAAAATTAAGGAGTTTCTTATAGATTAATAAAATGTAACTGTATAACAAACATTGCAAGTAACATCGAGGAGATGATAAATCAATGTATTAACGTTTGAAGCCCATTACTTTCTGTACAGAGCTTTTCCAGCATATTTTATGAAATTTTTACTGTAAAACACATACTCAAAACACATACTCAAGTACATACTCATTTGTGGTCAAGACCATGGCATGATTTAGCAGTGAATTGAACTACAGTTGTAGACATGGTTATGAGAAATCACACATTGGTTGAATGTGTGTTTATTCTCCATCATCATACATATTTTTTGTGTATGCAGTATCTGTCAAAATATAAACACAAGTTGGTCTTGAACTCTCTGAAATATTGGTTGTTGCAGGATGATCGAGGCCATGCAGTATTTGCTCTTTGCCTCTGAGCTGTAGCTGACACTGTCCCTCTTCTCATTTCCTTGGAGGGTCACCTATCAGGGGAGGCAGAGCTGAATCAGCTGCTCCTCATCCCCAATGGTGCCACGGTGGCATGCTGGAACAGCGGGCACTAGCAAGCCGGGCACGGGATGAAAAGCTGAGAGGATGAGATGTGGTTGGGGGGGGGGTCAGGGTTTGTGGAGTGGAAGTAGGTCTTGTGATTCCTGTGACAGCATTCTGTGGGATGGACTTGATGGACCCTTGCCTGCTATGCGTTTGTGTGCAAGTTTTTTTGAATGCATGTGTCACTTTGTCCCTGCAGAAATGTAGCTACCCAGAGAACCGCACCCTCCTAAGGATACCCAACCCCTGAGCACATGAATTGAGCCCCTCTTGCCTGCTGCCTCAAATAAACACACACACACACACACACACACACACACACACACACACACACACACACACACACACACACACACACACACAGCACCCACCACCCACCTCCTGGGGAACAGCAGGAGCTAGCTCTGGGGGATTATGGAGAAGAGAAAAAGCTTTCAGGAGGACAGTCATCTGCTTCTCTCCTGCTGTAGACCATGGGCAGGCAATAAACTCCCTTCCTCCCTCTAAGTCCCTTTTTTGGCAATGCCTGCCAAAAAACTGGGCCGGGCAGCTTTGCAAAAGGAAAGGAAAGGCAGGCAGGCAGCCGATCCTTCTTTCTGTCTACACGGCGAAAGGAAATGGGCTCATTTAGCCAAAGCTGCCACGGTCAATGCAGGGCCCTGATAGAGGCTTTGGTTAGGTGAAATCCCTCCTACAAAGCTCTGTTAGTGACTGTGGAACTGTTGGGCTGCTGTTTAGCACAGGCTGATGTCTCCTGTCATCCACCTACTGTTCCTGGTTCCTTGTGGGTGTTTTATCGACAGTACCACCCGTGACACGGCCTTTCTCCATCAGTTTCAATGCTTACTTGCTTAGTGGGACCATTGTGCCCATTCCCACCAACTGGTTGTGATCCAGTAGCGGGTAATCTGAATTCCGTATTTGACCATTGGTCTAATAATTCCAAGCTTTCTTTATGTATCATCCTCTTTATATTGAAAAAGGCTTGTTTCTTGTCAGTCACTATGTCTAGTGTTGCACTCTTGGCTCCTCATGCAGGTAAACAGAGGAGGCTGTTTATCGCTGGGTGCCAAGCCGTGGCTTGCTCGGGCAAAAGATGTTGTTGACCTTGAGTTAAAATGGAGCTCTTATCATTGGCTGTCTTGATTGACAGCCTGGTGTTTATGAGCAAAGTGGAAGGCTCTATTTCTTCCATCTCCGGGGGGGGTTGGGGCTGCTGCCATGGTATGACTCATTTCTCCGTCTCTCACGTGTTCTCTCTCTTCTTCCTTATCCTTCTTTTTATTCAAAAACAGGTTTGTTTATCAGCAGTACTGGCACAAGTCAGCATCTTCCAATTCTGAAATAGAAGAACGTGTTAAAACAACAACAAAATTAGGAAATGAACTTTCGTTTGTGTTGCTTATACGATGTTTAGGGACTGTTCGTTTTTTATTTAAGGGGCTACCGGAGGAGTTTTGGGATCAAAATAGACTTGACCCTCCCTTCGCCAGCAATACATTTTTCTATGACCCTCCAAAATGATTGGGAAAAGAGGCATGACCCTCCCCAACAAT
This sequence comes from Sander vitreus, assembly GCF_031162955.1. Lineage (NCBI taxonomy): Eukaryota > Metazoa > Chordata > Actinopteri > Perciformes > Percidae > Sander > Sander vitreus. The sequence goes on from NC_135871.1 coordinate 25,319,330, forward strand.
TTATTGATGCCTTCTGTACAACACCGAAGAGATACAACAAAAATATTTAATTTAATGATTAAATAAGGTAGTGTCTCCAAACTTACCTCAATTATAGCTTGTCTCCTGCTAGTTGTACTACAACACAAAATACGTTTGGAGACACTACCTTATTTAATCATTAAATTAATAAATATTTTTGTGTCACCGCCGGGTGCTCGTAGAAACCAATGTTATTTCTCCAGGTTGGAGGACGGCTCGTTTTGATGAAAATGAGTTTGTAGGTCGTTGTTAACCTTACTACGGTAGGAAATGTGCATTGTTTGTGATTTAATAACATTTAGCTATAGAGTAATTGATCCCGGAAGTTCGAATCTGTGAATATCTTTCTAACTTTACCAAAGTCCAGCGGTAGCGGTAGCAGCAGAGAGTAGAAGCCATCAGGCAAGTGTTATTTAAATAAACTCCTGGTGTACTTAAAAACTTTCCAATGCCTCGTTTTATGAGTACAGAACCTATTTGTACTACTGTAGAAGTTTGGTAATATTCCTGCCATTATTAGTGGGGGAATTTACGAGATACACCTTTGGTTCCATTAGCGCCTGCACTAAGCCAATAGGTTTTTGTGCTTCCAGCTAGCGGTCCGTATTTTCGTCCTCAGCTCATTGTGATCCATTTTGTGAATCTGTGCCATAGACTGTTAATATTAAAGGTGCAGAAGGTAAGACTTATAAAACTAACTTTCTGTCATATTTGCTGAAACTGACCCTATGTTCGAGTAGAATTACATGAAGCAGGTAATTAAAAAAAAACAATCTGGCTCCACTGGCACCACCTACAGCCTGTAGTGCGATTTGCAAAAATCCACAGCTCCCTGTTCAGATGCACCAATCATGGCCAGGGGGTGTCTAACTTCGTATCAATCACTGCTCATTAATTCTCCCTTGTGGGGGGAGGGGCTTAGGAGAACGTTTTGGGCTTTAGCAGAAAGGGGGGAGGGACTGAGAAGTTGTTGATGTTAAAAAATTTTTGGCTAAGTCCTGGATCTTCCCAATCCTACCTACTGCACCTTTAATGGACTTAAACCTGCATTCTATCTGAATTCCAGCAGAGGGCTATACATGCGGTTGCAAAAGGAGGTCGGTTTCTGTAGAAGTCTATGAGAAAGTGACCTACTTCTCACTTGAGTAAACATTTTCATAATGAGTTTATGGTTTCTGCAATACAGAATGATGTTCATTTTTTGAATTATGATCTCTGGTATAAAGCAGGGGGTGTTTTAGGGCGTGGCTATGATGTGATTGCCAGTGAAAGTGTGTAACGTAACTCCCTCACTCTTCCCTCTCGTCTAAAATCGTCACATCCGCAACCAGGATGCCTGCGCCCGTAACGGCAAACTCGACGACTCATAGCAGATCTCCACAAACCAATGGGTGACATCACACATGCTCTGTCCATTAATATTAACAGTCTATGATCTGTGCGCATTCACACGAGCTTAAATAGCTCGTTGTTCACAATAGGCCTACCTGTGATCGTGGGGGTAGGGTCAGGTATGGTGCATCATGGGGGTGGGGGATGGTGCGATTTTTGTTGGGTCAGACCCATCTCCTAGCGATGGGGGGCTGAGACTGAGAGCTACATGGAAAAATATGCACCAAACAAGCCACTTTGAAATTCTCCTGTTTTCATGAATACAAAAAAAAAGTATTCATGAAATACGAATAAAAAGACATGACCCTCCCCTATTTTCCTCCAGTGGTCCATTCCATAAATACCGAACGGTTCCTTAGTGACACTGAATTACTGAGGGGGTACTATCTTTATCCTCCCTCTAAACACTCCAGTATCAGAAGGAAAGTTTGCTCACTCCTGGACCGCAGACAGAAATAAAAACAGAACAAATCCAATTCTGTCCAAGTCGGACTTCATCTCAGCTTGGTAGACTTGTAGTGAAGTGGGTGGAATTGCAGGAAGTTTCCCCACTGTTTAAAAGTATACAGTACCTTAATGTTTCTCAACACAGATGCATGCTGTATAATTTAACAATTCTGTAGGTCTCTGTTGTGCTCACCGGTTGTAAAGACTTGTTTTGTCCCATCAGTTTATTATGTCTAATGGCTTAAAATACTGAAAGTATCAGAATACTGATGTCAGCCATCAAATCAAGAGTCTTAGCAGCCTATAGAAGGCTTTATTTAGGCAGTGCTTTAAGCTCAGCTTTAAGCATGCAAACATGTACACAATGATTATGCTAACATGCTGCTGTGAAGCAGGTAAATTCCAAAGTATTGGGCAAATTGAAATTTTGACTAGATGATGGCGCTAGAGGAAAAGTCAGGGGATCAGCAATGTTATTACAGTTCTTCCTAAGGAGACATGAGTGAGTGAACCAAATTTCATTGCAATTCAATATTTCTCCATATAGTTTACTTAAAACCACAGATGTCACCCTCATGGTGGCATTAAAGGAAAAGTTAGGGAATCAACGGCATGGCCAAAAAGTGCCTCATAGTTGCTAATCCAAAGTAGATGTAGAATCCAAAACATTCAATTAGTGGCACAGTCAGTTTTAAATTTTAAGGATAGGATAGGATAGACTTTATTAATCCCACACTGGGGAAATTCCTGTGCTACAGCAGCTCAAAAGAAAAATGTACACACATTAGAATAACACAAATACACATTAATTAGACATAGGAGAAAAAATATACATAAACTATAGGAAATGGAAAAATAGAATTAGTTATAATAATAATAGTAATAAAACAACCGTATTTACATAATAAACAAACTTATATAAACAGACAGTATATAAACACAGATATACAGATGAGTAAGGTGTGAATGAATAGAGATGACATTACTGCATAAAAGATTGCAGACGCAACCACAGAGTCATAAAATGTTTTTAATGGAGTCCTGCACACACCAAAGGACCTTAGCAGGTGGAGATGGCTTTGGCCCTTTTTGTACAGGACGTCTGTGTTTTTGGACCAGTCCAGTTTATTGTTGAGGTGAACACCCAGATATTTGTATGTCTCGACCATCTCGATGTCGACACCCTGGATGTTCACCGTTGTAGTACCAGGCGACCTCCTGCGAAAGTCAACCACCGTCTCCTTTGTCTGGCTGGCGTTGATGTGAAGGTGGTTTGACTCACACCAGTTGACAAAGTCCCAGATGACCTCCAGGTATTCCTGATCATTCTCTTCTGATACCCTCCCAATAATGGCAGTCTCATCAGAGAACTTCTGCATGTGACAGCTGCTTGTGTTGTGCCTGAAGTCCGCTGTATACACGGTGAACAGAAACGGGGCGAGCACTGTACTCTGTGGTGCTCCTGTGCTGCTCATCACAGTCCTGAAGCCTCACATACTGTGGTCTGTCAGTGAGGTAACTGATGGTCCATGCAGACAGTTGGGGGTCAACTCCAGTTCCCATTAGCTTCCCCCAGAGCAGTGATGGTTGAATTGTATTGAAAGCACTGGATAAATCTAAAAACATGACCTTCACAGTGCTCCCAGTGTTCTCCAGATGTGACAGTGATCTGTGTGATAGATATATCACCAGGGTTCTCAGGTGTTGCAATACAATCCTCTCCAAGGTCAGAAAGTGGATGTTTTTAAAACTTAACAACTAAATGAGTAAATGCCTCAGAGTTTGAATGCATTGCCTGAAACATCTTTGGTGTGAATTTGTCATAACAAACAGTTCTTGTCCTCCGAGAAGAGAAAAAAGTTTGTACAGGATATGTTATTCTTCATTGTTGGATCAGATAGATCAGATATATAGGGAGGATTTTCAAGTGTGCATTTAAAGTTTATTCTGAAGACTCTCTTAAATCGTTCTCTCTTCCTCTCTACATTTGCTCCTTCTGAAAGGTCCTTGGCTCTCTCCAGACAGAAGGCAATCCTCTGGACTGCCGATTCAGCATGCTCCAGCCCTACCAGCTGCTAACAGTAGAGCTACCTGCAGGACCTCAAGGATTCAGAGAGGGGTCCTGGGCCGACACCTGTGTGTACGAATGCACACGAGGACGCCTGCACCGCCTGTCTGTCACCCGCATCCCGCTACCCTCCCATCCTGTCGCCTGCTCACGTCACCCTTCTGAGACCACACTGCTCCTGGGTTTAAGTGACTCCTCCTTGGTTCTGTATGACCAGCGACGGGGGGTCTCTCTACTGGCCTCCTGCCCTGTGCCACCCACCCTCCTCGCATGGCACCCTGCTGGGGCTGTGGTCGTGGTTGGGGGAGAGCAGGGGGAGCTGATGTGCTTTGATGTAGGCTTGGCACCTGTAAGCATGGCACTGGTAGCAGAGGAGGTAGCTTCAGCTGCCACGCTAAGACTAGCTCAGCACATGCGCTGCTGTGGAGGACTGGAGGGACTACAGTGGGCGACAGGCCTGGAAGGAGATGTACTGATGTTGGCCTTTCATGGGGGACCATTAGCAGCATTGAGATTCAGACTAGGTGGGTGAAATATGATACAAAGTATCTCAGAATGTTGAGCAAACAGTTGCAGTTCTTCAATCTAAATTTCTATTTTACACATAAGTCTCTACACCACTATAAGCTGATGAAGAGCTTTGTGTGTGAAATTTCTGAATCTCTGTGAAAGAAACTACATAAACTAGCCATTGATGATGCTGTCTTAAGAGTGATGCAGCGATGTCTTGATCTTAAATGCTGCCTAGAGTAACTACCCTAAAATTTATTTACATTTTACTTTACATGCAATGATTTCTAAATAGGAAATAATGTACAAACCTTCCACACCATCATATTCATCTCTTCTTGATGAAGGTGCCCTCCTCCCTTCAGAGGCTCTTCCTCTGTTCTGGATCTGACACTGTGTCTGAACCCCACTGTGTAAATATGGCTGCTGAACGGGGTCGTCCTCTTCACTGCTGAGGGAAGTTAATTTGTTGACAGGCGGGAAGGTTAGCAGGAGTCACGCTCTCAGAGGTCATTCAATAATCGCCCCAGGGCAAGAGCCCCCCAGGTGCATTCTGGGATGCATTTTTCCGATAAATCGTTTACAGTGGCTGCGCAGTCCCTCGGGGCCCCCAGATAAAGTTTGCCAATCAAATTTTTCCGAAGCAGCCACCTTACCCTCCAACACATGCATACACAAACACACTCATACATACACACTCACACATACACACATTCAGCGTCTTTAATTGTGACTTTGGAAAGAAGATGTGACAGTGGCACGCAGCTCTCTGCTGAAGTTTGAAAGCAGGAGTGTGGGGGTGGAAGGAGGAAGGTAGCAGTGCGCGCGTGTGCGTGTGTGTGTGTGTGTGTGTGTGTGTGTGTGTGTGTGTGTGTGTGTGTGCGCGTGTGTGCACGTGCATGTGTATCCAACTGTGATTGCCTGTGTGCACAGGGAAAGGGGAGGGTGTCTTCCAACAATAGCTTCCCCTCCTCTGATCGTCTGCCAAGGTTTTGATGAAGAAAGTCACTGCACGTCTTCCCTCCATGATAATTCTTCCCCAACACACACGTGTGTGTATTTTTCTATTTCTGTGCTTCTATGCAACACACACACTCCAACTCATTTGTTTGTTTGCTTGCTCTCTTTCTCTGTATTGACTTGTTTCATAAGGCCCGCTACATGACAGAAGGAGTGAGTTGGGAGACGGCAAGGAAGAAAGACTTGGCCAAGCTCCAAGTTCTCTTTTTTTCCATAGGAGGCAGCCCTCCTTGGTGCCCCCCCCCCCCCCCCCACCCTCACGCCTGTACAGAGTTATCTCATCTGGGCACACGTTGGCCGTGGCTGGGCCTGCACCGGTACAGGCTGTGGAAAGGCAGACCAGGGAATGTGCTGCACGACATGCAAGGAAATTTGTCATTTTTGTAGGGAAGCGAAATATTGTTGATGTTTAATGAAGAATTACATAACTGGGTATACAACTAGTGAAAAAAGGAGAGTGAGAGCCCAAGCTGATATATCTTTATTTGATATTTATTTTGGTTACATACTAAAGCAGAAAAAAAACATAAAGGTGTGCTCTCCCCTCCACTGCACAAGCTGGTGCTTGATAATTTGATTAGTTAAGCACTTTTATTAATCTATCTAAGGCAACAATTTGAGTTTAAGCCAACTAGCGTTTAATCTCTGGTGTGGCAGCTTATATCGAGCATTTTAATTACCAACTAGTCTCATCACACATTTTTTAAGATACTTTTATTTCTGAAAAGGATACTGATAGCACAACATTAAAACAAACTGTGATTAACTGAATAAATGTCCACAATATAACAGTTTTAATGGCTAACTCTTTCTTATTTAAGAAGACTGTATTGCTCTGCTGTCATTATGCTTTGAGTTGAACTCTTTGTAAGTAGTTTTGTCTCTAAAGTCATGTTGACGGAGCAGAGTATGAGTACTGCTGTTTGTTCGTGCTGCTGCTGGTCTTGTTGTTGTGTGTCTACTGTGACGCTGACCTGAGCTGGTCAAATACGTTCGTGTAGACAGGTGTGGAAGAGAAGTGACTTGTCCTTGCCACCACAATGATCCATTGTCTCTGCTTAGAGTTAGCTTAGAGCAGACGTTAACACCCAACTCAAGGACCTCTACACACACACACACACACACACACACACACACACACACACACACACACACAAACGTATACACAGACAAACTGCACTACGCTCAGCTGATGTATTAGCCACATTAGCCCACTCTTAAGGGGATTTGGGGGCTTGCTAATTGCCAGCTTGTCATTTTAATTGCTCGAACACCACCCTTCCCACACACACACACACACACACACACACACACA